>NC_071572.1:49766684-50066684 GCF_024509145.1 Vidua macroura | reverse complement strand
AAGACTACTACATGAAGCATTCCTCCCATCTGGGAAGAAGAAAAACCAGTTTCTATCAGTTTACACCCTCTATTGGTTCTCATTCCTGTCATATATTTTTATGCTGAATAATTACTTTCTGCTATTTTGTTTAAAGAATATTCTCAAGCATTTTATCTCCTTCATGAGACACAAAACTGTTTTAAAAATAGGAATCTGTTCAGCTTAAATTATCCTGGCACAGCAACACAATGAACAGAGAAATTGTGGGCTAGTCAAACCTACACTGAAGATTGTTCCATTTTTTAAAGTGCTGCTTTTGTGTTTATATTAAAAAGCCTTGTTTACCTTTATATTGACCAGATATTTTTTAATATTTATCTGCAATTCTGTTCAATGCTGCACAACACACTTGTCAAAAGTCAAGATTATGTGGAGTTCATTTCCATCCTTGCCTTCTCTCCAGAGTAATGTATTGATAATGCCATAAAAACATTCTGAAGGCACCTATAAATATTATGTTGATGCCAAAATTCACTATACTGTTCATTTCTTAAAGAAAGGAACTATATGGGGGGCTGTAGCTATATTATCTTTATGGTTCCTTCCAACCCAAACCATTTTGTGATTCAATTTAAAAAAACCTTAAAAAACAAAAACAAACAAACAAACAAAAAACCATCAAAAAATCTCATGCCATTCTATAACATTCTCTTTGCATAAACCCATCTGACTGCTACAATTCAAAAATCTTTCTAAAACTAATTCCAACTGAAACTGTCTCTGCTCTTGCACATTGAAGTTTGCCAGAACACCAAGAAAAGCTGCCTGCTGCATCATGTGTAATCTCAAAGCTATATAATAAAGAAGCGAGACTACAGATTTTTTCTCGTGTGCAATAGGAATTCCACACTTTATGAATGCATAGTAACCAGGATTATTCTGGAAAATGCACTGAAGTTTTAGTTAGGGTTCCTAACAGTCAAACAGTTTATTGTCTGCAGATTGCAAAGCACTGACACACGTGCTAAATTACAACATATCATACACTCGCTCACATGAGAATGCCAAGAACACCTCACACTGATCCTACTGGGATAGATGGTGGTCCTCTCTCAGAAAAAGAACCAAAGGAAAAAAACCCCAACGAATCAAAGAAGAAACCCACAAGAAAAGACACATTGTAAAAAATCAGAACTTCCTCTCATTCCTAAACCTGATGGCATAACATACATTTGCAAGTTTTGGCCACTGTCAGTTGGACAATATATTTCATTCTCTATTAGCCAGTTGAAGTGATGGATTACCTCAGTAACACTTATCACATCAGCATTATTCACTCAGCACTTCTTTCTGACCATACCTGTTGCATTCCCTTCACAAATCCAAACAGATGCTAACAGTGCTCTCTTGCTACTGCAAATTCCTCACCATGACAGTTCAGGCCCACTTGCTCCCAGAAAGACTTATAGCTAATGAGATCCCATTTCCACAAGAGTCTCCATACAAATTAAAGATCAAATGGTATCAGAAATGTGTATACTGTAAAACCTAAGTAGAAACATGGTAGTCTTCTGGGAATTACTCCTTGAAGATCTCCCCACCCCAGGAGTTCAAAACTCCACTATAATGAAACAGAGTACATTGAACCCACCTGCATAACCAATTCCAAAAACATTATCTCAGAAATTTCAGTTTGGCATTAAAATACGGTTTTCATACAATACTCAATCCTTCATTCCCCAAACCCAGAAAGCTGTCCATTGCCTGCACAAACTGAGCAGGGCACTGGTTCAGCTTGGACCAACTCTGCTATCTAAAGGGAGCACAGAAACAATGCTGGACTGGAACCCAAATTAGAGGTAGTCTGTAAGAGACGGGTTTGGAGGGTTCTTTGCCACTTTTCATACCTTTCCTTCTTCCCAAATCCTCTTCAACTGGAAGTTATTTGTTAATTCTCTCTAAACATCTCATAGTTAGTATCACCCAGTTAACTTGGTGTTTCCCCTTCCTCATGCACAGGCATCCCACATTAGTACTGTACACTCTTCACATTGCTCTTTTCTTATTTTCACATGCCAGTGATCATGGCAACACATGCTGGCTTGCATTCAGCAGAGAAAGCAATAAATTGGCATAACACTCCTAAAATCCACTGCATTTCATGTGACAAACCAATGCAGCAGATTTGCAACACTGCAACAGAAATAGGTGACAGCTACTTGATGTTAGCATAGAAGCCTCTAGTTTTAACAGGCTTTTTGATCCAAAAGCCTGTTTGCCCATTTGCATCACAGAAGTCTGTTAGAAATGCAGGAGCACAAGGCAGAGGGGGAGAGATGCCATGTGCTGCATTCCACTGGGAATCCTGCTGTTAAGCTAGTGGCACTGGAGAACTAGGCAGGAGACAACGCTCTCACCTCTTGGGGAGGTCACTTTCTGAGTGCTGGAGCAACCTTCCTGAGCCCTGGTAAAAGGTTTTCAGGAAAGAAGGGGCAGAGAGAGAGGAGGGGAGACCAGGTGACGCAGATTCACTCTCACTGAGAGTGCGCCGAACCCCGACCACAGGACTGTGCAGGCAACAAGAGAACACAGCAGATGGGTCAGCACGAATTTGGATACAACACCAAAACCACCAGATTAGAGACACTGGCCAAATACTTCATCTGAGCTTGCATTAACTTTGTTTCCCAGAAGATAAAATGTACCACGTGCATTCCTGGGCAGGTTCTCTGGGGATATTGATTTTGCTATTAGAACTGACTTCTATTAAAAAACTTTTCAATGACATTGCAGAACAGGGAGACCACCTTATTTCTCTAGCTTTATTTATTCCCAAAGCATAATCAAAAAAAGACTCTCTTAAACATTCAGAAAATATCCTTATAAACCTTCTTCCAATATAAACCGCATTGTTTCTTCCCCTTCAGTTTTCTTTTACTTTTGTAAACAACACATTAGGAAGTAGAGATTATGTAAATGCAGTCTGTCTGGATGAATTTTTGTGAAGTAATTAAATTAAGACAGGTAGTCTTACTCCACAGTTAAATATTACTTAGTAGTAGTGACAAGTATTGGAGGGGACATAAAAATTAATTCAGTTTCTTTTGCTTAACATTTATGACTAATCCTTAAAAGGAAAGAATGAAAAATCCCAGCCTAGAACCACACTGCTACAAACTGTTTTGACTAAAAATCTGCTGATGCCACTTAATCACTGACTTCTTACAAGTTATTGCAAACTAATATAGTCAGCAAGTCCTTCACTTTGAACTGTCAGGGTTTCCTGTTTGCATACAACATGGTCAATGGGGAAAAAAGTTTATCTCAGTAAAGAACACATTATTTATCTCTCTGGAAACACAATGTAACAAAGTCTAGTTTCTTACCCTTCACTCCCTTCCATTCTCTTAAAACAGAATAAAATTTTTTGCCCTTCTCTCCTAGCTGGTGCAGCATTCACACTGATATTTTAAAGTAGACATCAAATAGGTGACAAATTACTATTTAAAGTCATTTTTAGAAAGAGCCCACAAACAGTAGAATTACAGCCAAGCACTGAAACAGACAATAGGCTGGAGAATGTGATCCTCCAACAGAAAAAAATTCAGCTCATCTTGACCTGAGTTTTGTAAAGGGTTTGGAGTTTCTATAGTCACTTACTGCCAGCATAGAGGAAAAAAAGAAGGCACAACCAAAGAGGCCCACAATGAACTGTGGGGACATCTTTTGCTGAGTGAAGGAATTCCTGAAGGAACAGTGTTCCATATATTAATAGCTGGAGAGTCTCCAAAAAGGAAGCAGAAAGTTACAGAGAGAAGCTACAGAGGGAAGCTCTGGAGAAAGGCAAATAGGGAAATCACATGCCTCAGAGTTCAGTGGATGTGTTTAATCCTTATGTCATTTTGCAAGACTCCTCACCAGTTTTAATGCTGGACATACTCTGAGATTTGACTAACACGGCTACGGACACTTGAAGCTGTTAGTGCCTTTTTCATCCTGGCATAAAAGTTTCAGGCTGCCATTTCTGCCACTTAAAGCACTGAGAGCCTCTTTTCCAAAGGGTCTGACTAACAAGACTGCCAAAAAGGCTCAGCTCAGAGGTCACAAATATATAAATAAACAGATTGGTGCGGGCATCCAGCTGAATCATCAATTTGATGGATTGATGCCTCCCTGAACCACTAGTTCAGGGACTATTAAGTTATTGCAAAGTACCAAAATACTCAGAGGCAGAGAAGACAGGCTGAAAATAAATAAATAAATGAACAAACCAGCCCCAAAGAAGTGCAGAAACCAACCTGAACTAAGCTCCTTACGTACTTTGTCAGAAGCAGGGCTGTCGCAGCCTCCACAAGGAGGGAGGTGGGTGAGGCTGGAGCACCGGGAGGGCAGGGGACCGCGGGCAGGTGGCACGGCATGCCCTGACTCACCTTGCTGCCTCCACGCCGTTCTGCCGCAGCAGCGGGGACCGGGCGCTCTGGGACCTCCCGTTCTGGAAGGTTATCCTCCGTCTGGCACTGCTGGGCGGGTGGCTGAAGGTGTGCGCGCGCCTCCTGAACTGGGGGGAGTCCGTGCCTTCCTCGGGAAACGTCTGCCAGGCCGAGGACACGGGGGATGCTGGAGGAGTAGCTGGTGGGGAATCGCCCGGAGAAGTGTCCTGAAAGGAAGTGCTGGCAGAGTAAGGCCTGAGGCTCTGTGCCCTATGAGAGCACTCACTTAACCCACAGGCAGCCAGCACCGGGGCACCAAAGCCTCTCCCCCTTCTGGGTCATGGCCTATTGTATGCTAATTATCACCCAAACCAGACATCCTTTGAGAGTTCACTCCAAACCAGCAGCGTCCTTCTTCCAAAAAGTGAAAGCGGAGGGAGCAATACAACTGTATACGCAACACAAACAACATACTAATTCATCCAGGCATTCTCTCACAGGGACTGGCACTCCAGCTACCAGACTTCTGTCTCTTTCAGGAAAACACAGGAATGGAAAAGACTAGGGAAACTGCTTTTAGCTAGTTTCCTCGACATATCGCGAGTATACTTCCTGTACCGTCACAGCAACATCCTGGAAGAGAGACTGTTATTGCACAGCCAGTTTATGAGTAGCTGTAGCAGGAAAACCATAACAGAATCTTCACCTCCTGGGAAAACCAGCAACCAAGCCTCATGCGAGGTAAAACTTTAAAAACAGGAAATAAGAAAGTGAACAGAGTTCCGCCCTCTTCTACTATACAGCATCCCCAACAGCTGGGCTTCGGTCAAAAATTCTTACTTCCCCTAAAGCAACTATTACTTACAGAAAGGATTCTTCACCTTCAGAGCACTTCCTTCTGTTGAGACATGACCTTCCTTAATTACTTCAGAAAAACAAGGCAGAAACCAGAAATTCCTTGCTTTTTGTAAAAGCAAGGGAAGTGTAGGAAAAAAGGACTGGCAACCAGATTAAAGCTGAAGCTTCAAGTCAACATAAACCCCAGCATTCTTACACCCTCTGCCTCCCAGTGGAAACATCTTTGAGTTTTGTAACTTGATGTGCTTTGTTCTAGTTCCTTCAAATTAAAGCAGAGTGCCGTATTCACGCTCCACTGACAGCTGTGTACGAAAGCGTCAGTTTAAGCTAAGCTCCTTACGTACTCTGTCAGAAGCCAGGCTGCTGCAGCGCTCAAAGCTGTCCACGCTTCCCAGGCGGCCTCGCATTCTGTTGGCTCCCTGCGAGAAAAAAGGCAAGAAATTTAATCTGGTCTTCTTCCTGTTTTTCTGAAGGTTAGGCAAAGATGGCAACACCTGCACAGGTGAACACAGGACAGTTCAGGCATGTGATGTGTCTGACATAAGACCAAAGATTGTGCATCAAGCACTGGACTTTACAAAAAGTGACATTTAGCTTTAGCTGGCCAAATTGCATCTTCTCCCACATTGCTCCCAGGAGTTTTAACCCACTGTTTGAAGCAAGTGAGTATTTCCTGACACTTCTGAGGAAAAATCACTAAGTCTGTTTAAATAGCTGAGCTCAAAAAACTCCAGACTTCAGTACTGTGCATGCACTGCGCCTGATGGATGCATCTGACACACTACAGTCCCATGAGATACAGTTTATCAGTATCTAAACATTTCAGACAAATTAAGTCCACCTGGGCAAGAGGAGTAAAAGTACTAACTAACTGGGGAGAAACGTTCTCTTGGCAGCAAATCCAGCCAAATAGCACCAGACAAGACTTTTCATTTATAATGCAGATAAACCTGATGCAAATTTGCTAGGAATTTATGCTAAAGGATCTTTGCTGAATTTTTAACAGTCCTTTAGTTTCACAAGAAAAGGAAATAGATCCACAACACTTTTGACTAGCTTTCACTCCTAATGTTAACTCCCTGGTTATGTTTGCTGTTGGACACTTCTGACAGCTGAAGCAAGTTGCTTTCAGTACTTTATCAGGAGAAAAATAGCCTAGGTTTTAGGAAAACAGAGCTCCTCTTGGTATGCTTGCAACTCCAGGGGAAGTTTTGTCAACATCACCAGAATTTATTTAGCCTACTTTTTCCTGGTAGGAGTTATTTTCAAGACTTAGAGTGCCCTTTAAGTACATTATCCCACTTAAGTGCATTACCAATAAATACTCTGCCTGAAGCATGTCTTCACTGAATCTCCAAAAAAGCCAAGAGCAAAGTATAAATTGGAAGTTTCTCACTATCTTTGAAAATGCACACTTTTGGCACTGTAAGAAGGACTTTTTGGTTAAGAAAGAACAACAACAGAAGAGGTTAGTGCAGCATAGAGTGGATGAAATCTGTTCAAGAGGTCAAAGAAAGGTTATATTTATTTCTCTGAGGTATCTCATTAGGAAGCCTGTTTTTGGTTCAAACCTCTCAAAAACAAGATCAGTCCAGCAAAACAAACAAGTGAAGAAGTGACATTCCTCTGGGACTATGTGAAGCCAGGGCAACATGTTTTTTAAGGCAAGTAGTGAATGGCTTGAAATGTCACTTGATGCTATTTACATAGCTAAGAAGCCATCCACGTAAAGTGTTCCTAGATACTGTTTACTACATACTTCTTTCTTTCTAACTTTCCTAAGACTGAGGCTGTTTAAAACTCTCTCCAACTTACACTGACTTCTAGCTCTTATTTTTAAAAAATTATCTTATTTATAAAAAGATGCTGAATGTCACTTTAAAAAACAAAACAAAACAAATTTAAGTTCTTTCTTGGTCTCTCTGTTACTAAATGTACTTTTAAATAAAGACAGCAACTCATGCATAATTAGCTCTATTGCATCAATACCATCTGCACCTGGCTTAAGGAGGGAAAACCCACTACACCAAGAGGTATTTAGTGCTTAAATACCTTTAAGAATTAACCATGATCTGTGAAGCTTGTTGTAATAGCCTGATGAAGAATAAGAACTACTGAAACAGTCATTGTGTATCACATGTATGCGCATAATACACAGCACACCTGCACAAAGACACTTGTATGTACCTGCTTTAAACAAATAATTAGTGGCTGAGCTGCACTCCAAGTAATTTTTCTTGGTCTTGTATTGTGTAACCTTTAGGTAGATCTGCAAGGATGAACCCCTATGTGTGTCATGACTCACTGCAACATACTGCTGTTCCAGATCTATTGTACTGTCAAGGTAAAGATGAGATGACCTTTCTCACAATCACAAATCCACTTCATAAACAGCAAACTCGAAATGGCCCTAATCCAGATTCAGGTGTTCCCTTCTCTTGAAGGGGACTTCAATCATGGGCTGTGGTAGAGCCTTATATGATAATATGCAGCATGTCTCAGTGGCCCTGATGAGAAGAAACATACTATACCAAAAACCTCCTAGCATCTATTTATAAGAAATTTCCCTTCAGAGATTGTTCAATTTAAGCAGTGTATTTCATCCAAATGACTTTTCCTTGACATGACTGGAGTGCCAGCATGGCTGTAAAAGTTTTATTTCAGTGATGACTTCTTTCACAGCCACCGCAGGGTTAGTGACCCACCACTAGAATTAGATCACTTGCCAGTCACGTGTTTCTTAGATGTGGAAAAGAAACCAGACACATCAAAGGCACAACTGTAGCTGTCACCATTTGATGATATTCCAAACTGCTGAAACTACCCGAATTTTCTGACTGCCATCACTCTTTTGCTCTGTTTTACATACAGTCATTCCCTCTTTCTCCATACTCAGACCAAGTCCCTAGTTTGTAAAGGCTGCTACACAAGAGAGGTCAAATTTGACCAGGAGAGTTCAATGCTAGTTTCAGTCCTAGATCAAATTGACACCTACCTGTAAATTCTAAGGATTCTCTCTGGCTAAGAGTATTCTGTTTCCTTTATAGCGAACATCCATGGCATCCTACATTTGTAGGTTACTTTATGACATGTCCAGGTAAACTGCAGGACAAGTGCAATTTAGTGCTTTTGAAGTTACTAGTAGAAGGAACTTAATGTCACCAGTCCAAATTATCCCATACTCAGCTCATCACATTTCCTCTGTAATGACACACAGGCACACAGCCTTTTTCAGGTACTTCTCTATATGCCTCCTCTGACTCACCCTTCTGAGCAGAGGACACTAAGCAAAACTTGCCATTCAGACTTCTTTACCAAAAGACTACTTAATGTAAGAAAGTCTCAGTGATTATCTGTAATTTCACATCATATCTGGTTAGAAACATTAAAATGAAGATCAACTCACTTTTTAAGACTATTGCTTTTTTTTTCCCCTGCAAAAGGAACTTTGTTACTAGTTTCTAAAGCTTCTTAGTGCCTAACATGAACAATTTTATCTATGAGCTGGAAGGTATTACTTCTCAGAATAGAGAGACTTCCCATATATGCACGCACATTTATTCACACTTTACAAAACCAATAACGTCTCTTTATGGGATCATGCAACCATCCTGATTGAATTCTATTCTGAAACAACACATCCAACAATATTCAGCTAGCTCACTTGCCACCTACAATGAATGTTCATTATTCAGAAATTTGTCCTTTTTTCCCCTCAATATGTGTGGCCTTACAGTAAACTTTCTAGTACAGTTAAGTCACAATCAACCCAGCTGTAACTCTCAGATTTCACAGCAGGGATATTGCTTCATTAAGCATTTATCATATTGAGGACAAAACAAAGAAAAATCTGATAGGTCTTCACTGTCAAGGATATCTGGGACAGTTGATGATAATGAGTTGTTAAACTTACCCTTGAGAAGATATTTTCCAGAGAGCTAGTCAAGGATTTCTTTGCCTTGTTTTTCAGAATGTCAAGTTTAAACCGGCCACCACTGGTGGTGCTTTCTGGAATCGCACTGTTAGAAATGACCTGTTGAAATGAGCAAGGATACTATTCAGCTTTGGCAACTCTTTTTTTAATTGTGAAGACTATTTCCAAAGACTAGAACTGAACCAGGTTACATAACAAACAAAATACCCTTGACCTTCTTAAAAAAAACCACCACAAACATACTACTCTCCTTCAAAAAAAAAAAAAAAAAAACCAAAAAAAACCCAAAAAAAAAACAAACAAAAAAAAACAAACAAAAAAAACAAAAAAAAACCCAAACAAAAACCAAAACAGTCTCACAAACAAATAAGCAAATCCACAGTTAAAGGCACATTCCATCCCAAAGACTATATCGTAAAAGCATATCAATTTAACAGTACTGTTGCCCATTTCCTTTGCAAGATAAGTTCATAGTTTAAACTAAAACTGATGTTCTCTTCATTCCTATTCTTCCTAGATATTATTGCTTGCGTGTGGGGATCAAAGAAGAGAGAAAAAGAAGAGTTATCCTCACACTATAAGGAAATACAGGCATAAAATGAATTGGTTGTCTTTCTTCCTGTCATGTCTCCTCAACTTATAAAACCCAGGCAAGCCACTATAAATTACATCAGATTCCTTTTCCTGTACAGTCCTTTCTTAATTATAACACCCAGCTTCTGGTACTCCTGAACAAATCTAGCAGTGGTCCTACAAGTAATTAAAACAGCATATTAATAGTCTGGGAAGGGGAAGAGGAATAATAAAAAATATTAAAGTAGTAATAAACAATATTAAATAATAAAACCAAGCTTTACCGACGGTGCTTCACCAATGTGGATGTGCGTTTTCTGCTTAGTCTCACAGAGCTGACGGAGATGAAAGATCACAAGTTCATTTTCTTCCTGGTCATTGTCAGGCTTCATTTTCTGTCAGTAACAGCAAAGAAAGGAGTTTGTCTTTCAAGTCATGATTTGCTTATTTTTCCTTCCTACCTAGGTATTCCTTGAAATTAACATACTGATACACCAAACACCAGAGTGCACTGTTACTATGTTGAATTGCAATTCTGTCTGTGTGCCTTCACACTCCTGAGCAAGATAGAATAAAAACTGAAAAATGTTGCAGGTTGTAGAGAGAAGGGAGCCTTATGCCCATACATTTTGTTTTCTAAGACTGTTATTATACAGCCTTCTAAGTGGCATTAGGAAACCAAGCCACTCTATTCTTCAGGAATCCAGACAGGAGCACAGCCTTTGGAAACCTCAATCATTGTATACTTCATCCACTAGAGTACACTGGCTTACACCAGAATATTGTGCCTAAGTAAGTCAGAAAAGACAAATTCTGAAAATGCTGGACATGTTCCTGATACCTGCATGTCCCTCCTGCTCTCAGCCTACTCCCACATCACTTTCAAGCAGGGAAACATGTTTACAGGTGATAAACTAAGCTCAGAACAAAAAATGAAGTCTACATAAGAACACAGACTATCTCAGCAAAATTGGGAAATAAAACTTTTCCAACAGCAGTGTATCACACATGAGTTTAAGTTGGAGCATGCTATTTCAGTATGATTTTTGGTGGAAAAATAGTAAATTCTAGATCAACTACACAACAAACCCAACAAATCAAAACCAAAAATATCTAGTTCATTTTATCATGGTGTTTTTCAAATTAGGAGGAACAGCTTCTAAGGTATTACCTGAACACGTTCAAAAATGTCTGCTTGCTCATTGTCAGTTAGCGATGACAGATGTCTCTGAATTACAAGTTTGGCTCTTGGTGGATAGAGTCCTAGGAAAAGAATGGACCATTAAAGATTCTCAAATGAACTCTCAAAACACTTTTTGACCAAAATGACAGTAGAAGATATAAACCTGCCTTTGAGTTTATCCAAGTTAAATGGTGTATGACAGGTGTATATCCAACATATACATGATACAAAATAACTGAGGTTTTGCTAAACCACATGGCTTTGTTTCCTTTCTTTAGCAGCAAAAGTATAACCAGCAGCAGTTAAGTGACTGGCTCCTGTGTAAAGGTCATGCTCCCTACCCCACCACTGGTTTCTGTCCCAATGCCAAGAGATCACTGAGAGTTGGAAGCCTGACAACCGTAAGGGAGAAGAGGAGGAAAGGAACAGATCAAGGTTATAATGGATGAGATAATCAATACATAGGATACTTGGAAGTTTTCAGATGCTTTTAACTGAAAAATTAAGAGTAGGAAAAAAAATTAAGAATCAAGGAAAGAATTTCTGGTACTCCATAAAGTGCACATTTTGTCACAGAGGTAATTCTAGGAAGTGACAAAAATGTAAGTGAAAACAAACCCCTTGAACCAGATGAAGACTTTTTCCATCTAAGGTAGATATCATTCATAAAAAATTGCAATCAGAACAAATAAAATATTTTTTTCAAAATCATGCAGCTTTAGGTTTGATTTTGCTAAACTTCTAGACTCAAAGCAGATGGATTAAAAAAGGGACACTAAAACAAGTTTTTCAGTCACTAAGTAGAAAGTTTATGAAACTACTACTACATTACTCTACTTGTTGCCCCAAGAGAGATTTTATTTTGATACTGGGTACTTTTCAAATTACTTATAATGCCTTATACAGCAGCCTCTATAGTTTATCATTTACAGAAAACTTTCCCAGCTTAGCCTTACCACTTCTGAATACCTTTTGTTAAACATGGAAACTGTAAGTCACAGCCTAGCAAAATTTCACCCCACTAAGATTTTACACTTGGCTTTTCATCCACCAGAGGGAAGCAAGTGGCAACAGTGACTTTCAATGAATGGGAGAACTGTAAATATCAAGCATCACCATAACTACACCAGAAAATACAAGACTATTTGCTTTTTGTAACATACTTGCTTTTTGGTTTTGCATACAAAGCTTTGCAAGGACACATAGCAGAGTGACTATAAAAACAGGATCCTAACTTTTTTTTAAAAATTCTATCTTGTAAGACTTTTTGCATATGTTCTGGCATACTTCACTTCCAGAGACACTACAAAAGTTTGTCTATTCATATCTGAAGGTAGGGTGTTGTCTTAATTTTCTTGATTAGATATTAATCTCCTAACTTAATATTTTATTTTCCTATAATATAAATAGATCTTGAAGTGTGTGAGGGAATAAATACAAAGAAGGAAAAATAACCCCACGCAGGAAAGAAGGAACGCACAGGAAAGAAAGATCCTTCTTGATCATGACTGTCTTTTTATGAATCATTTTGAAAGCATGCAACTTGAGAAAAAAAAACAACAAACAAGTGGAAGGTCGATTGGTGGGTTTTGCTGCTCTGCTTTAAAAAGGTATGATGATGAAAGAGTATGTATTTTTAACAGAAGCGACACTATAGTATCATTACTGCTAACACGCCACCTAAATACAGAGAATGCTAAGTGACAGTAAGAATTGCATGCTGGGACACTTTCCCTCTGCCCTTACATTGTTTAAGTTAGTCCTCTAGAAAAATCAGCAAACCATAATCAGAAGATAAACTCAGCTGCTACCTTCAATTCTTTCGCAAAGTTTGTGCAATGAATGCATAGGGCAGGCCTCACACAGTTTGATCTGCGTCTTGGCATTTTGCAGGGCTGCAGCAGTGCTGAAGGCTTGCTTCAGGGTCAGCATTACCTCATCAACCTATATGGGAAGGAGGGAAAAGAGTATATAAACAAAAACACACAAAATAAGATTCATAAATCACATCTCAGACAGGTGCTTTACAATTAAAGGAAAAGAGACAAAACCATACAAATCCATTTGCTGTTTTCTAAAGAGATCAAGGTTGAATTCCCAGCTTTCTGCCTTTTCTGTAGATAATCACCATCTTTAAGTTCTGACAGACAGTGTAATTTTGATGTCTAACTGCAGCTACTCAAGCTTACTGGGAAAGCACCTACTATTTTAAGAAACTACAAGTGAGAACTTTTGGCTTGAATATATGCTGGCTAAATAGAAAGCATTAATTTCTTTAGCTTCAAGTCTCTCCTGTAAACTGCACATGTTCCCTCTTTACCTCTGTCGTCCCACCACAAAACCATTTTAGCAGCAATCCCCATATACCCATCACTGCTGCCAGACAGGAGCTTCCCACAGCAGTTCACTTTTGTATACCTGGATACCAGACTGCCTACCAGCTTCATCACAATCACTACATAGCCTTAAGTACTGCTGGCCTGCCCTGCAGTCTGCCCTGATCTTTCCTCTGCCACTACCACCAACACAGCAGTGCTATGTTCCCACTCACCAGCACTAGAAAAGCTCAGCTTGTATCTAACAAAGGTTGAGCTCACAGCATTTCTCCACATTCACTCAAATATGCTCCCAGACCTGGCATACAAAGCTCTTGGAGCACCCCTCTCTGTACTTCAGGGGAATACAGTGCTTATTAAAAGCTGTTTGCTCAGTCTCAACATTAGCAAGGAAAGAGGGAGATAGCAGCTTGAAAGCAATTTTAGGAATGAAATCAATATTCTACTTCAGAATAAGGTCCTCACTCTGCTTGTTACTTTGTTTTATAAGCAGGAAGAAGAAAGCTGAAATACTTGAGACCAAAACCATGCAGTTTAACATTAAAAACATATAGACTTTTTTGAGGGTCTGTCACCTGGGGGAGGGGGGGAAGAAAAAAAAAAGGAGAAAAGGAACCTGAATGTAGAAATTTGAACTAGTTTGTGTCCCAGTATGTGTAGGCTTGTGTTGTTTGCTTTAAACCTCTCAGTTTTAAGCATTACCAATAATTTTTGTGCACTTTCTTTTCTTAGCAATAAAGTAGAACATTGAACAGTGAATGTCCATCTTACAACATGGACTGGTAAGTTTTTTAAGTTGGTTACAATTCCTCTCCAATACAAGATCCACAGAACAGTGCTAAGCATATGCATTATGACTACCCTAAAATCATAGGAACTATAGCACAATATAAGAACCGTAAGTAGGCTTAGAGCAAATATACACAAGCCTCCCAACACAGCCTGCCTGACAGTGGAGAGTCTGGAAAGCTCTGCACTGCCAGAGTCAAACTGCCACCAGGATCCGAGTGACTGCATCTGAAAGTAGCTCAGGAATGTTTATTTCATATTGCAGTGTGGTCATGCCCACACGTATCAGTACTAAAATAAGCAAAGAGGTTCATAAAAACATGGGGGTTTTATACACCACTTAAGCCTTTGAATTATGCATGGCCAGATTTATCAATAGGTCAAACGTAACATTTTCTGTTATTGCAATGATAAAGCTGATTTCATAGCAGGTTCCATTTTGACAAAAATGCAACCTCAGCTGCCATGGTACATCTAGTGCTGTTAGCTGTTTGAAGTTTTAGTGACAGAAATCTATTCACTCTCAAGCTAGTCAATGGATTAACAAATTACATTTTCAGCTAGATAGAAAAGTGATTTTTAAGTTTACATGAGAAAGAGTTAGTAGCTGTTTACCAGTGTCATCAAACAAACATGTTTCAGAACAGGAAAAAAACTTCTTTTAAAGTGCCACAGTTTTAAAATAAAAATGGAGTAGTCAAAATTATTTCCTGTATGCATCTCACTCTATTAAGCTACCTGTTATCAGTAAAATCAGTGATATCTGGAACTTCAGTTAATTGATACATACTTTATACAAAGTTCAATATACTTTTTTATAGCTATATACATCCACAAATACTATGGTTTTCTTCTTTTGTGATCAGATGCTGCTATTTTCTTCTCCTGAGGAACAAAACAGACTATAGGGGAAAAGCTAAAGCCAGATGTAGGCTTAAGACACATGCAAGATCAGCCAGTAGTTTAAATCCTACCCTGAAGGGTATGTTTGGGTTTTATCATCAGCTTTGCTACTGATTCAATACATGTCTTTACACTTTTAATGGGGAACCAAGTCTCTCAACAGTTAGAATTGGAAGAGTTACAATCAAATACAGAGCCCAAATATGCTTACAGTCACACACCCATACAGATTCATCTATTTGTTACTGATATCTGCATCAGCAGAGTAGCAGGATATGGCTGTGTATGAACAGAAGGTTCGCACTTCCTATTGCAAATTTGCATAGGCACAGCTGACATCTTGCACCTGAGCAGATGTGAGCGCTGAGGCTCAGCTGACACAGCAGAATAACAGGCTCCTATTGCTCAGGAAATGCCTTGGAAATGCTCTGATGAAATGGTTAGGATCATTAATAAATACTCACCAGAGACTCACTTGCACACTGGAACACGTAGCAAACATACTGGCTTAACCCAGGTTCCACAGATTCTCGGCAAATAAAACCAAAGTGATCAACATGTTTTATACCCTAAAAGAATTTTAAAAGAGCATTAGTGGACTATTTTATAAACAGGTATAGTTTCCAAAAATTTGAATAACTATAAATGCATATCCCTAATGTTCTATTTTACCAGTAGTATAATTATTTTTAAATTGCTTTTTGTATTTAAGTTATATAAAGATCTTTATATACTCAAAACCAAACACAGCAATAAATCTGGACCAGAATGTATTCTTTTCAGGGAAGCAAACTAAAGACTGCTGGGTTGTATTTGGAATTGCCTCCACAGTGAAAATTTGATTTTATAAGCCATGCTAAAACACAGGATTGGAGAAGTATCAGGGTAACAGCAGACTCTTGCTTTTCTCTTTTAGGACTACACAAAAAAAAAAAAAAAAAAAAAAAAAAAAAAAAAAGAGAATGCATGGCAACCTACAGAATTCCAACTAAATTCTGAAATAAATTCTTTGACACTCAGTTACATACCAGAAGTTTCAAGACTTACTACACATTACTATTGTCACTTTTTTCCAAGATCTTAGTATAACAGCTTGACAGGGAATGCTGCCTTGCTAAAAACAGCACTGAGAAGATCAAAGACAGCTGTTTCCTAAGAAGCACTATATTCCCAGTCTCAATTCATGGAACATGACTCACTATTGTTACAGCTTTTGCCAATGTTTTTATCATCTGAGTATGGTAATAGCAGATTTTCTCCAAATGAAAACCTAGTCCCTCAAGTTCAAATACAACAAAAATCAGAACACGGCTGCTTGGATCCATCTCCAAAGAAAACACCTATATCATAAAAGAGAGGAGGAGGCAAAGCAACTTGCCTGTCACTACAGAGAACACACTAGACAAAATTGGAAATGCAGTACGTGACAGACTGAACATATTGTCACTACACACTGTTGTTTTTAAAAACAAAATTCCAAAAGTCACTTTTGTGCCACTTAAAACTTAAGAGGTGCAGAGGGTTGCTAAGATGACACAAATGGTATTAGTTGAACTGTAGTCCAGCTAATCTTGACTTCATTTTCTTGTGACATATGAAGTCTTCAAAAGCATAAAATAATAAAGGTCAGATGTCAACACATGTTGATCTATAGAATAGTGAAGTGTTGAGCTCTGTTTTGCAATAAAACATAATTATTAAAGGTGGTTTGGTGAGATGCCAGTTCCCTCCTTACTGACAGTGCCTGAACAAGTCTACTGCTGCCTTGACTCTCAGTCTCCACAGGCGAACATTTGAGGAGGGAGACAGATGTGACACTTGCCCTACTGAAGCACGAATAGGACAGTATGTTCCTAGATCAACAGTACTTCCATCACATTTCTTTAAGATGGTGGCTTTAAGAGGTCATGACAAAAGAGCAAAGTTTTCTGCTGTTCTGGATTCCCTCAATGGGAAGGCTCCAACAAGAAAACTTCTAAAGCTATTTAATATCTGAGTTTAGACTGCACACACAGAGGTTTATCATCAATTATGTCAGCTGCTTTACAATTGTAAGGAGTGTGGATAATTACATGAATGCAGCAACTCAACCATGCTTAAGCTATAGGATAAAAAATACCTTTATTAGACCAGACTAAGAGAATCCGGAATGCAAACTGGCAATGACATCTCCTTTTCATTGTTTGTAAAGCTTGGAAGGACAAATATTCCTAAGACACAGTCCCACAATACATAGTAAATCACTGCCCTATAAATCTGTAACAGAGGAGCCCTGGAGCTAGCCCCAAGTTCTCAAAGGAAGTACTGATGAGGTTTATGCAACCAGTGCTTAGTCTTGAACAAATTAGTATTTTATTTCTATTGAACTCAGAACCCCCTTGACTTCTCTAAAGTAACTGTTTTGCATTTTAAAAAAAAATCCCAAAAGTATTATGACTGCCTCTTTGAGTTATTCAAGAATGCAAAGTAACAGAAGCTTTGCTCCAAATGAAAGTGAAGAGGTGGAGTGAAAAACACCTCCAAAGTCCAACACACAGAATTACCTGACACTATTTACTGTACAAAGTTATTTTCCTGAAGGAAAGCTGGGCCTTGAAGGTTTTCCATGGTCTTACTGGTCACCATACTTTAAAGTCAGCAGACAAAAGGTTGTCCCCGCTTAGGACAACCTGTTTTGTTTGACTATTATAAGTATGTATATACAATCTAGGATCCCAGTACCTAAAGCTGAAGTGTCACTTCAGTACACCCAAAAAGCAGGAGAAGACCCAAGTCATCTACAAATTTTGCTTTCTATACCTCTGCTTTAAGATCATTTTGATTTGTATTTATAATAAAGCTGTTACTACACTGTTTGATGATACTGTCCCATTTTGTATTTGCATTAGCTTTTTTCCTCTACCAAAAGCAATACAAATTGTAGTTAAAATGTAGAGTCAGTTTAAGGACCTGGACCTTTAGTTGGTAGCTCAAGACTCCACTTGAGTTACAAGTATTGCCTAATTCCTAATTTGTCTACGCATTGGTAGCCCAGTCATGCACGAGCAGACTGGTTATTAGCATTAAAATGAATGCACTTGGGGGTGAAACACAGATTTAGAGAATGACAAAAGCATACTTTAAACTAGAATAATCATGTTTAAGGAGGCTTGGTGTGATAATGTGGCATGGCAAATGAAAAGAGATAATAAAGACCTCAAACCAAAAAGTGTCTGTAGTCACTGGTGCTGAACAAGAGCAAGATGGAAAAGTGAACATCTTAGCCTTGATATTTAACTTTACAAGAAATAATTATTTATTACTATACATCCCTAGGTACACCTATTACCATATTCTCCAGAAGAAATTATGCAGGTGAACTGTGGTTATTCCAAAGGGTGGATTTGATGCTCTCCTCCTTTCATTCTGAAGGCTTTCAGGAACTTATCTGCTCAAAAACAGTACACTCAGAGCATCCTAAATGGAGATTAAACTGCTTCCAAAAATATACTTAATACTCTCCCAAAGCAGAAATAGTTTATACTTTGTTTGCTGATGAGTGATTGAAGTTGCTGCTATTACACAGCTCAGACTGGTTATTTTGCACTCATATTTTCTGGATTTTTTTTTTTGAAAAAGAGTTCTACATTTCTTTTTTTCTCCTGCCTATAGACCTGTAAGGCAACACACCTGAAGAACAAATAAAATCCTTTTCTTCTGATGATCTACATATTGCTTCTTATTAATGCTTACCTGAGAACATGAGGAGATATCTTTAAAATTCTTTTCAAACACAACAGATTTGGTATCTGGACTGATGAGGTTAACTTCAAACCTTCCAACCTAAGGAAGAGAAAAATAAATCTAATTTATGCCTGTCTTGGGAGTATAGCATTTACAGCAACAAAAATATCAGAATCCTGCCCTTTCTTGATCACATACAGTACCTTTTGGCACAACAGCTTACTCAGCAGGAACAAGGGTGCCAGGGTGCTGTAATTCTGCCCATGTTGAGTAAGAATATTTCAGCAAGAACAATACACTCAGTTGAATAACAAAAACTACTTGGAAAACCCACAGTTTTTCTTCCCCTCCCCAACCTTTTTTCTTTAAGTTATTTTAGTCCAAAGATCATGTGTGACAGACAATACTAAAAACTTTAGGAAACAATGTGGCTAAATTAAAAGCTGAAAAAAAAAAGGAATTCTTGGTTTTTAAATTATACCATAGATTAGCTGAGAAACTAAGATAATAGATACTTTTTGGTTTGTAGTAATTCCAAATAAGAAAGAGTACCTTCTACAGCAAGCTACCTTTTAGCTTTCCCAAACTGCTTCGCAAACCCATGGAATTTATTCTACAGACCTCAGATTTTTTCAGCTAAATCTTGTTCATTACTAATGATAAGCTGTGACTTTCTGAAGGGCAATGCATTCTCACTTCAGATATCATTTCCCCAAGAGAATAAAAACAAGAATGATCCTTAAGACAAATGTAAAGACAAAATCCAGGCATTTAGCCCACTGTTATTTTAAGGTACAAAGATTTTTCCTTTTATGGGTCACCTCCTTTATGCGTCCTTCTATTTTCTCAAAACAAGTTCCAAAGATGTGAAATGCACTTCAGGCAAGAGAAAAAATAACCATTGTAGCCTGAAGGAAGAAGCCTTCAGTGCAGAGATGTTTGAATACTCATCTGGTAAAGAGAAGTCATTAATACAAATTATCGAAAAGAGAGTGGGTCAAACACATGGCTGAGGAAGTCTCAAGTGAAGTATTTTCTTTTTACGTGCACAAGAAAAGATGTTTTCTTTGCATGGCAGTCTTCATTGATTCTCTTTTTGAAAGAATATTCATGTTTTTCAGCTAGGTTCTAAATATCACCAACACAGACAATCCAGAACTGCATCTAAAATACTTATTTCACTAACAACTCTGCTCCTTTAAGTGATTAGTCCATAAATAATTACTTCTTCTTAAAATTTGCCTAAGCTCATGACTTGAGGTGAAAGTTCAGCTACTTGTGTTCCAACCATTTATGAACAGATACAAAAGTATTTACAACAAATCATGAAGCCATACCGGATCTATATTACTTATCTTGCAAAACTTGTCTCAAAATGCACAGGGGAAGAAAATACAGTACAAAACCAACAGGAAATTGCTCGTGCTAGAACACACCTGGAACAACATTGTCCTGTTCTTCTCAGAATCAGAGGGTTGAACGTGACTGGGAGCACTTGCGTGTCTTCTGCGGGACTGTATTTTCAGGTTTGTGTCGTGAACCCTTCTCTGCATCACTGCAGTGACACTGCTGCACCGGGAGCGAAACTCCTGCTGCTCATCAAAGCCAGAGTCCTCTAAAATCTTCTCTGGAAAGAAGCCACGAGTGCTGGCCAGGTTGGTCAAGTTAGTCTGGCTGCCAATTGTAAACATTGCAGCACGCCCTGAGGTGCTGTTTGGGCTGTCCAGCTCCTCAAAAGGGCTGTCCAGAGGAGAAGCTGGCACATTTTCTTCACACAGGGGCAAGTCCAAGCTCGACTCATTATTCTGCTGCTCATTTAACAGTTTCAGGCGCTGGCGCTCATGAAGGCTGAATTTTTCTATGCAATCATCAATTAGTGTGGAGGGAGCTTTCTTGTGAGCCACTGTCACCTTTCCACAGTACAAGACCTCAAATTTTTGAGAGTCATAGAAGGCATCTTCACTATCCTTACTTGGTTTGGCATCTTCTTTCAGTGCTGCTTTAGAGACTTGTCTTATGCTGCTGATGACATCAGGAACCTAAGGGGACAGTGTGAAAGGCCTTTTTAGTAACCACAAATGACACAGCAGAGACAGTGATGCATCACGCATTTGTTAAGTATTTACACAAGCTATTTCTCCAGCAGACTGCCACAAGCCTCTTGGCAAAGAATATAAAATCAGTAAAGTCTAAATTCTGTATGGACAATTATGCAGTGGAAGCAGAGCAAATAATTTCTAATTTTTTTCCTGGAATGTCTTCCAGTACATAAGGTTTTAAATTGCCAGAAGGTTGACTGGCAAATGTTCACATCCTTTTTGTTTGTTTGTTTTTACCGAGACTACCTTCTCTTTCCCACTGTCCTCTGCCCACATTGGCATGTTTTACTGCTGTGTTCTGTAAAGGGCCATCACTGTTCCTTTGTTTTAATTCTCCAGAGACACTTAGTCTATTCTTAAGACTTTCGGGAACAGTTTTGTGAAAAGGAGACCAGCGATCCCCATCAATTTCAACTGACACTTTTGGAATAGAGGTAGCAAGAATAGGACATTTTACTGAAGTACCATGTACAACTGAATTAGGTCTCACTTATTATCAACTATAAAAGCCATGCCCCATCCATCCTATGACACAGATCACCTTAAGGTCACACTTGCCTGCTGCCTCGGTCATTGTGCCATTAAGCAGCACACACAAGTGTCTCTTCTCCTCTGCACAGACCCCTACAATACCCTGTAGGGCCAAACTGCACATCTCCAGAAGAAACTCCCAATTTCAGCCCTGTATCACACAGTCTTTCAAAGACATCTGGTTCTTCCTCCATTTTATCCCAATCATCCTGGGAGGATGTCTGCTTTCAGTATCAACATATTTAATATGCAAGCTCATTTTTCATTTTGGCTTCACAAAAGAAAACAGGAACTTCCCCAACTCTACTAACTGTAGATCAGAGTGGTAATAGTTGCTCTTTTGACAGTACCTACTCTTCTGAACCATACCCTCTTTCCCACATGTCCCATTTTCTCTAGAAGTGTAACGAATGGCATCACGCTACATGCACTGGGGAAGTACTAGTGACAATGAGATAAAGAGAGAATATCAATCCAATTTTCTTTGCAAGAGAAATCAGTTCTCAACTAATAAAATATAATCAACAGTTTTTGTATTCTATACAGCTTCCCACTATAATATTTGATATTTTTCAAAGAATTTTTCTATTAAAATAAGGTAACTTCAAAGTCACACCTTAAATAATCCATGCTCTCTACAGTATCTCTTTCTTTCAGTCACACGATACCAGCTGAAGCTTGCTACTGAGGCAGCAATCTCATCTACCAACACTTCTGCAAGTCAGAGTGGAAAATTACCTCATCTTAATCCCCATCTCCCATTACACACTCCTCATCCCTTGGGCATTCAACTCAAATCTGCTTCCAGTTCATTTATTCCAAAATGAAGTTCAATTACCCTGAGGTCTGCTGACCCTTTAGCTTCTATCCCTTTAGACGTCACCATCATCTCAGTTTTCAGGGAGGCTAAAAGCTACGTCTAGATCTGACACAGATACAAGAGTGGAGCTGTTCTTCCCTCATTTTCACTACCGGGCTGTTTTACCATCACCCAGGGTGCACTTCCTCCCAGCCATGGCAGTTCAGTGGGACATGCAAAACGCTCACCTTGCATTTGCCTGTTTGTATTCCAAGATGCAGCTCTTTTTCCACTGATTGGTCTCTTACTCTCTCTATAGACTGTGCTTAAAGAAGCTCTAGAGTTTAAATTCCTTAGTTCTCTATTCTAACAAAATTCACAAACTAGCTACCTTTTGATTAAAATTGCCCTTTTTAGAATCCAGAAGCTGTTACAGGGCAATTCACATATATTTCTATTCAAAATACAGTGACAAATGATAATTCTATTCAAAATGCATACATTTTACACACAATCAACTAGAGTAACCACTGTCAGCTGTTTAATCAGCAATTTAATGTTTTTTAGAAGCGTACCATCACTTTGACTCCAACAATTGGTTTTGCCTCCTGCTTATCACCTCTAAAATTAAAAAAAAAAAAAAAATTGCATATACCTAAGTCTTTCTAAAAATACTCAATAGCCTCCTAAGACATCGTTCCCGCTCTCTTCCCCACCTGCCAATGTCCAAACAGGCTGGAGATAAGACACTACCAATTCCACCCCAACTGTAATACCCATCTATTCCCTCTTCTGTCAGAGATCTCCCTCACAAATGCAGTTTTAAGTAACTGTAGTTCTGCTTAGAACAACCCACCACCCTAAGTATCCTGCAGTTTATCACTTTTATTTCAATCTTTTCCAGAGTGTGTATACTCTTCAGACACTAGTATTTAAGCCACAATTAATATTTCAGTATCTCTGCTCCTCAGAAAGCTTTTGCAATACATAAATTGCTACAGTATTTTCACTTGTGTATAGAGGGATCCTAGCACTAGAGCAGGGGTTTCAGCTCATACAGCCCAAACAATCCTTATTCCCTGCTTTGTTTAGGTAAACATTTTTACAGGTTATAATATTTTTTTGGGCACTCCCTCATCAGCATTCACTTTTTTTCCTTCTTTTCAACCCATAAACAGAACTAAATAAAATATCAAAGTGAACATTTTGAGACCTGTTTAATCTCTGTAGATATGAATACTTTTCTTATACACAGATGAAAATAAAAACAATGTAATGCAATACAGGGATGTCACAGTTGATAACTAATATCTGTCAGACAGCCCAGAACCAGTTCCAGATGCTTGTCAGTTGTTTCATGGGCACTGTCAGTACCATGGTGTAAAAAACCGCTTCAAGTATCACATTCAAGACAGATACTAACATTGCCAGGCTATGAGCTGTGCACATGAATTTTATTGGTCTTTAGTGGACAGGAGTAACTGTGTGCTGCTGCTGATGTACTCAGTGACCGACAATGTGCCAGCCTGTGCTGTTATACCCAACCCTCTTCACTCCCAGAGTGACTCTTATCAAGAACTGAGAGCTATTTCTGAGGTGTACCTGATCAGAGTACAATATTTTCATAAATAAAGATCTGACTTTGAGCGAAACCCCTAAGTGGGACCAAGTGGACTCTAAACAACATTTTGCATCTGTGTTTTTCTGAAATGCAAGATGCAGGAAAAGTTACATAATTATCAATCACACATCCCAGTATGGCTTTTTACACATTTCTTTGACATATATCATTGGGTTTTGACATTTTGCTCCTCCTTTCTGTTTAACAAGAAACCCCAGTCATAGAAGTTTCACCATTGAAGTTGTGTAACTTTTTTGGATTTGGATATTAGTTTATTATGTCAAAATTGCAGGGCAAAGTTAGACAAGAGAATAAGCAGAATGGAGCTTTTAAAATACTGAATTACCTGGATGAAAATTCTTAAGTACTTTTACAAATCAGTTTAGGAATATTAAGATGACAGACTCCTGAAACAGTCAGAACTTACTAATGTGTTTCCAAGTTCTAGTATTTCCCTGCAGAAGTCTCATTAAATTAAGCTGCCAGAGGGGAGAAATGGGATTCTTACTCCTGAAACCCACAGGGCCATTGACAACCTTCCTGGACATCTACTACCAGCTGTTACAGTAAAGCAAAATTAAAAGGTTAAATTACTTATTGTATAGGTTTGCACTATACACCTGAATATAAAGAAATTAAATCCTTAAAAAGTTTAAGCAATTGATCTATTTAACACACTCAGATTTTTTTTGTCAAGTCTTGAAGACAGTTACATCAAGAAGAAAGACTGGATGAGACAGGGCTACACACTGTATTCTCAGGGTGAGAGAAGCACACTTCCAGCCCAAACAAACCCTGTGGTGGGACAATTCAAGAAGACTTAATTGTCCCAGACTTTGCCTCTCCCAAATCCCATGATCTAGGGGCCTATTATCTTTTTCCAAATATTGTTGGACAGAGAAGGAAATTACTATGTTCCAAAGGGAGTTTCACAGGGCTTCTCAGTCATCAGCTCAACAGAAAGTTAGGAGCTGATGGTGCAGTGCTGGAACAGCAGTTCTCAAATGCAGAAACATAATGTAGGGCATTATTATAGGTTTTATTCATGAAGTTTCCCTATACTGCTGAGTAACAGAATACTATTTCATGAATCAGAACAAGGAAATTACCCCCACCCCAACACAGATACTCAAATATGCTAGAACAGCACACAAAGCTTTCTCTAAAGCAGCAGTAACCTCATGCTTGAACAGTGACAGGCACACTGAACCTTCTCAGGTATTAATAACATGAAACCAAACAAAATGGATCTGAGAGCTTCAGTTGAGCTTTCTTCCCCTCTAGGATGTCAAGAGCATCCACATCTGACAGGAAGAAACAGCAGCATGTGTACTTTAAGACCCTTGAAACAGTGCTTACAGTAACTCCTCGATCTCTGAACAGAGCCAAGAGAACTCAAGAGCAGAGATCCTTCCTCAGGCCTGTTCCAAACAACACCCCCAAATGCAATGCCCCCTATAAGACAAGGATGGACAGTGGGTACCATAAGTACAAAACTAAACCTGTGATACTACTTTGGCTCTTCAGTGTGAACAACACTACAAAACTTGGTGGAGAAAAAAAGGAACCAAAAAAACAAACCCCAATACCAAAACCAATCAAACAAGACTGCAATGTAAGAGGCAAGTTAACAAGTGCTCTATAATGTCACTGAAGAGGCAGTATTTTCCTCCAGGGAAATATATTTGATCTAGTAAGAGTAATTACAGAAAAAGAAAAGAAACAACCACACACTTGGGAATCCAAATCAAAATTTTAATTCACATCCCAGTGGCCAAAGATTGTATGAACCAGTCTTCACCCAAACAGACTAGATTCGATATGTGGTGATTCAAAAAGGAAAAGTTAGCTGTACTCAAATCAGAACAGATGGTACTGGCCAAGCTCTGCATCACCTACAATTAGATTCTGCTCTGAAAAAGCAACATAATAAGTAAAGCATGACGCTGACACAAAAATTGTTTACCACAGGCAGTAGAGTTTTGATAGTTGAAACTAATGACAGCACCAGTTTTAGCCAGATAATCCCCAATCTCCTCTATTTGTACCACACACAGATCTTGGTTAGAGACCTTTTGAGCTACTGCAGCACATCATCCATTTGGCCAGATACTGTAGAAAAAGGTGGCAGCACTCAGCTAATTTCTGCTCTGCAATTCAAGGGCTAGATCTAGTTCTGTCCCTTGTGACTAGGCCTGCAACAGTATTAATTCATAAAGGAGAGCAAACACCTTCCTCGTGCATTAGTAGCACACTGCACAAAGGGCATGTGATTAGTACTGACAAAGATATATTCTACTATACATCAAGACACTTCACTGTGTTCTACACAGAATAGTATTTTCATGTTAGAAAAAAACATCACTTTAACTGATATAAGCAATGCAAGGTCTTTCATCTGACCAAAGTGTAGATTAAAAACAAAGGGAGGACTGCAGAAAAGTAATTACCACCAAATTCATCTCATGTAACTAAATTAATTCCAACTGCTGCAACCCTTAAGACCTCTAAAACAGAACTTCAGTTAAGTATTTATCAGCAATATCTTTAAGTTGCAAAATAGAGAGACTGTTGAGCCTACTAAATCATGCCTGATGCAGCATAACAGTAGAAAATTTTGTCACAAGTCTGGAAAGGGCAGAGCATCTCCATTGTAACACTACATGCTTTCTTGAACAGCAGTGACAGAAGTGGAAGCATTTAAAAAAAACCCAAAAAACCCCAACTCTTTGAATTTACAAGAGCCTCCAGTGAACAAACGTAGATGTGAACAAACTCCTTTTTGCTGGAGTGATAGCTTTCAAATGCGTCCCTCGGTAATTACTGAGCAGTGCTTTCAATTTTAATCCAAACTTAGAACTTGAATGCTATGGATATTGTGAAGAACAAAATTTGCTGGCTGGATTCCATTATTTCCACAGATGAAGAGAATTTTGCTGTGCAGAGAAGCTGCAGCCCTTCCTAATTTGTGTCTAGCTTCCACATGGAAAATTGCAGTCTGAAATTTATTAACAAAGCAAAGCCCCTCTTCATACTGTAAGGCTTATAAGCATAAGTGTGACTGTGAAGTATTAATCTAACAAACATGCCTAACAAATGTGGCTACTTAATGACAACATTTCTAGCAAAGCAATTACTTTCAAGACAAAGAAAAAGCTCAAGCCTGCTCACTCCATCACCACGCAAAGTGCAGTGGCAGATCCCTTCCACCATACAAAGAGACAGGAAATTAATGAACTGCACGCACACACGACAGGGGCAGTCAGTACCTTCTGGTGTGAGATCCAGCTCAGAAGCAGAGGCATGTCCAAGCAGAGCTGTCACCAAACCTTACTGTCATGAACACCAAGACTCAGGAACAGATTCCTGGGATAAGAGAGTGCAGAAAGGATCCCCCTCTCACAAAGGGCTGGCAGTGCTGTCACAGCATTTCCTCAGGCTCGTTTCATGATATCACAGCAGAGCCAGAAATCCGTGCAGTGGCTGTTATTCTTCAAAAGTCAAGTATTTCCTGACTTAGGGCTGGAAGCATCCACGCTGCTGGATTTGAATAATGCACCCCACTCATCATCAAGCAATGTACACTTAAAAGCAAACAAAAGAGAAACGGGAAACTGTTCCGAAACCAACACCCTGTGCTTTGCTAATTACTGGGAGTTTGACATCTATCTATAACAAAGCAACACAATGTGAGAAAAAATTAGGAACAATTGGAATGAGTCTCCTTTTAATTAGTGTTAACTTGCATATCCACAAGATAGGAGAATCCAGCCACAGCAGTGAAACACGAACAGAGACAAAACAAGCTGCATATCATATCCTGCTATGTACCAGGCATTTGACAAGAAGGCAAAGTTCTTATCTTAAAAAAACCACAACCAAATGCCAGCCAAAGTGCAGATATCCGTAACTATTCTTAACTAGAAAGAAGGGTGGGAGAGAGAAAAAAATGTTTTCCTTTAACTGCTATAAATGTGTTTACTGCCATCCAGATGGGAGTTTTTACTGCCATCCAGCGCTGATCATTCAGACCTGTTGTACTTCTAAAACTGCTGCATTCTGCTGCTTTCCACTCTGGTGAAAATGCATCACTTACCAGTTTTCAGCATTAAAAATGCATCTTTCTGATAAAAAAATAAAAGACCAGCTCAGCATGATTCAACTTATGCAGTCACACAAGCAATTTGCTGACTTTGTTTATGCTAGAGGTATTTAGAAACTAGAACAGAAGAATCTGCCTCCCTCAGCTGACTTACTGCTGAAGGAATACTGATATCTTCTTTTTTACAGAAATAAGGAGGATTTGCAGCCAAGAGAAATGCTATCCCAAAGAGAAAGGAGTAACAGCCAAATTACTAAGCATTTCTATAACCCATCTGCACTTACTGTACAGTCTAAAAATAACAGTTTAGAAAACTCCATGTCAGGTTCTCAGCAGGCAGTAATAAGCATCTGCCATGAACTCCAGTTCATTCTGCTGCATGTCTGGGCCAACACAACACAAGCCCAGTAGCAGAAAGCTGGAACACAGGGGCTGGCAAAGAAAGTTTCAGTGAAAGCAGCTTTTGGAGCTTCAAGCTAACTGCCATCCCTGGCAGCAAGTGCTTTCACATTTCTTCTCTACAGGCTCATGAATTTAGCCAAAGCTGCAAGCATCAGAAGACACATTAAAGGACTGATTGCATAGAGGAATATTAAAGGATTGCATAGAATAGTTTTGCTTTCAGGAGACAGCCTTATTCCTATTTGCCTGGCCTATATTTTTCCCAGGTGACTGGTCAAAACCCAGCTAGGTTTGCTTCTAAAGCGCTGCTGCAGAGCAGTGCATGTATTTGACATCAGCCTCATGCCACATATTGGGGAGATCACAAAAGGAAAAGCTGAAGACTACTACTACACCACCCTAAAGAGATATTTTTTTTTTAGATAGGTAGGTAAGTTAAAATAAAATAAAATTCGGTTTTCAAAATGATTCTTATTCAAGACCAACTCAGGAATTACTTACACTGATGAGTTTTGATACAATCAACAAGCAGAAAAAAGTACCAGAGCTGCACAGCATACATTTAGCAAACAATCACAGTATCTAATTTGCAGCTAGAAACTCACCTAACATATTCTGTGTACTACACACACACAAGGTGCTTCTATGCCAAATGTCCAAATTTAAGTAAGCAGTATAATGATAGAAGGTGGATCAAGTTACTTAACAGGAAAAAATGTCTAAGAGTTACAAGATGATTTAGATGCCTGAGCAGACAATAGGTGCCTTTCTTTATGCAAGCACTGACAGCAACAGCGGTGTATCCAAGAACTTCAGGGATGGCAGTGACAGCACAGCACAAGGAAGTGCAAGGAAGATTCTTGCACTCAGCATTTTGCTGCTATGTTTAGGCCAGTCAGGCTTGATGCTTTTCCACCTTTCAGATACAGCTCAAATTCACTCAGTCTGAGTACTCTGCAACCCACAGAAGTGTCAGTACAGAGGTCTCATGACAATCCTTATGCTCTTGAATATGTAGATTAGTAAAACAATTCATCTACCAGTTTTATACTTTGAGCATATGCAAGTTTGTTTCCAAGTTTAGGACACAGTTCCCAGTGAAAGACTTAGCAAAGTACAGCTTGCTTGGAACAGCAGCTCTTCTTAAACTTCTTTAACACAAGTTCTTACAAACTATAAAAGTACAAATTCAGATATTAGCTAGGAATTTTCTCCTGAAAACTGTGTTTTAGCTTAACTTGGCAATTCTAGTAAGCGGTTATTAAAGATGTTGTTTTTAAAACTCCATCATGTTTAACACATACCCTATTTTTAAAAGGGCTTGCCTGAGAAGATAAGGCTGTCACGTGGACAGTCCCAAACAATTAATGCATTCTCCACATTCATTTCCTTTTGAGGGGGTGGGAGGGAAAGTTGGAGAGCTCATTGAAGTATTTTGCCCATTTATGGTCACTATCTACTCTCCAATACAGATCACAAGATCATGAACTTCATTTTAGCAGATTTAAAGAGGCAATAAAATGCTCCATGCACCATGTTAAAGAAGGTGGCATTTTTTTAAATTCTTTTGTTTCAGATAGAAGTTCTTAAGATTTTAAATTTAAAACAAGAATTAACATGTTGATTCCCTATGAAATGAACACACTTTGGTCTGTTTTTCCTTAGTCAAGAGATCAAGATTTCAGGACTCCTACATGGCAGATCATGAAGAACCCTAAAGTGAGTATCATCCCAGATTTGGTTACCCATGGATGACACCGCTTTTATAACACTTTCACTACAATAACCACCTTCTTCTACTATCACTGAAGAAGAAGATTGTGGTTTAATTCAGAAGACTGTGGTTTAATTCAGAAGAACTGGTTTAATTCAGTGCTGGCTCTAGAGATGGGAAAAGTTAGATTTTATTCAGTCTAGCAGATATGGGTATATTTGGTCCAAAAAGTCAGGCACTGCAATAACTTCTAGCTCCCTTAATGAGGCTAGAAATTCCTCAATGACTTGAAACCAAGGAGTTCCTTCTTTCCGTATTTGATGTTTTGCCACAAACTCTCAACTGCAGTGGGAAGTTTCAGACTACAAACTTTCATTAAAAAAGGTTCTGCTTACAGAAATTTGGACACCAAAAGCAGTGTCAAGCAGCAGGTAATACTGTGGCAGAGACAAAAAGTGTTACTACTGGGTTCAAGGCTCTTTTTGTCACTAGAACATTCACTAAAAACTGTGAAAGACAAATGCACATGATTCATCAGCCAGCGTGGACAGAGTATAAAGAAAATAGATTGCAACCTAGTAGCATTTCAACAGCTTTGCCATACCTGCCAAGTAATGTTCAGTAGTTTTCTAGTACTTTGGAAATACACATCTGTACACGTTCCAGCTTGTCTGCTAATCTCACAGTTCACAAAAGCAACTGCCTTGTCTTGTGACAGTATCAAATGCCTGAGCAACCACTATTACAATTAACTCTTCCCAGATAACAACCAGCAAAACACCCCAGCATAAACACAGCAAGGAAGGAATTCAAAGCCATACTCATCCAGATGCTGAATTACCAACTGCTTTGAAATAAGGTGCTGGGAACTTCCACCTAACTAGACTTCCTTCAGCACCGAAGTCTGGAACTACCACTTTGCCTAGGAGTCAGGGGAAAAATGAATACCACACCTGAAGGCAAAGTTAGCACAGGACAAAACACTGAATCCTACTCTCCCTGGGAGTCACATTAGTCTAATCTTGTCAATCACTAACTGTTTAAAACATTAAGATTTCATCAGCTTGTTAGTAGCTGTAAAGAGAATTAAATCATTAGGTAGTTATAGTGTTTAAATGTAAATCCATACAGACACAGCTGGATGGGTATTTCAAATTTAATAGCTGAACGCTATTAAGTAGCTGAATAAAGCTATTTAATAATAAGCTGAAATAGATGAATTAAATTCATGGTTCTTTTACATTTTGACATAGAGAAATTCTAAAAGAGCTACAGATTTACTGTTACTACTACTACTACTAAAAAAAAAAAAAAAAAAAAAAACAACTAAAAAAACAAACCAAAACAAAAACAACTTACAAGACCCAGGGGGAACAGAAAAGAAAATGCCTTCCCAGAAAGCTTTGATATAAAGGAGTCAATAAAGTAAACAGACAGTAAGGACCTTTCAGAGAAACAGCTTTATAAGGCAAGATTCTTGCACCAATAGTGACACACATGAAGTAAGCTAAGGGTGTGATAAAGCCCCATGAGACCCATCACATCTATTTCCAAAAAGTCTGTGAGAGCATTTTGTTTTGGTTATGAATATGAGTTCTACAAAAGTGAAGGGAAAAAGGGAACATAGAGGCACTTAATCACTGTATAAGTAAGAAAGCACAACAGATATATAGAGTCAAGATGGGTGGGAGGGAGTTTCTGAGCTTATCATGGAGGTTCTACTAATTTTTTTAGGCACATTTTCATATACATCAGGTAAAGCAACTTTTGCACTTCTTCTCTAATTGCTACTGGTTGATGCTACTTATTTCAGTACTGCCTAAACTTTATTTTCTGAATTTATTGTGCCTGGTATGTGCTAGGCATTTCTGCACCAGCAGCTGCACAGCACTACCTGACAGCATAAACAGTAGGATTATTGGAATTGGCTTGAGACCACATAGGTAAGAAGAACAGCTAGGCTGCATTAAGTGACTGCAGCTAACTTTTTGGTAACAATATTCACAGGAAGAGTAGTATGGGCATTATGAAGTCCTTGCAACACAGTGACAAATTAACCCAGGAGTTCTAGAATTTCAGTTCATTATTAATGCAGAGCAAAGCCCACACTGCTTCACCTTCCATAGCAGCATCTTCATTTTAGTAGTTCTACTGGGTTTACGTGGCAAGGTTTTGGTAGCAAAGGGGACTGCAGGGGTGACTTCCATTACAAGCTCCCAGAGTTTCCCCAATGTCCAACAAAGCCAATGCCAGCCAGCTCCAGGACAGACCCACCACCCAGCATTGCAGTGATGGTGGTAGCCCCTCCAGGATAATTAATGTGTTTGAGAAGAGGAAAAAACCCTATGCAATGGCAGCTAGGACAGCAAAATGAGAACACATGAGGGGAACAGCTCTGCAGACACCAAGGTCAGTGAAGAAGAGAGGGGGAGGAGGTGCTCAGGTGCCAGAACTGAGATTCCCCTGCAGCCCATGGAGATCCATTCTGGAGCACAGATCCACCTGCAGCCCTTGGAGGATGCTACACTGGAGCAGTGGAAGATCAAAGGAGACTGTGACTCCATGGCAAGCCCATGCTGGAGCAGGCTCCTGGCATGGACCTGTGGACCCATAGAGAGAGAAGTCAACAGGGAAGACAGTTTGCTGGCAGGACTTCAGCAGGAGACCCATGCTAGAACAGCCTGTTCCTGAAGGACTACACCCTGGGGGAGAGGCCCATGCTGGAGCAGTCTGTTCCTGAAGAACTGCACCCATGGGAAAGACCCAGATTGGAGAAGTTGGTAGAGAGCTTTCTCCTGTGTGAGGGGCCCTACACTGGAGCAGGGGAAGAATGTGAGGAGTCCTGTTCCTGAGGAGGAAGCAGTGGCAGAGACAATGTGTGATTCATCCCCATTCCCTGTCCCCCTGAGCTGCTGAGGGGGGAGAAGTAGAGAAAATTAGGAGTAGAGTTAAATTCAAGAAGAAGGGATGGGTGGAGGGAAGGTGTTTTCAAGATTTGGTTTTCTTTCTCATTACCTTACTCTGATTTGATTGGTAATAAATTAAACTCAGGCTGATTCTGCTTCGCCCATGACAGTAATTGAGTGATCTCTCCCTGTCCTTACCTGGACCCACAAGCCTTTTGTTATATTTTCTCACCCCTGTCCAGCTAAGGACCCTATAACCCTATAACCTATAATGAGAGTGAGGCTTTGGTGGGTGTCTGGTGTCCAGCCAGGACAGTCCCCCACACCAGTGCTGTTAACACATCTTAGCTAGATACCTGTGTATGGTATGTTCCCTGCTTGTAAAGGAGAAGGGCAGCATAGTCCTAATGTCTAGGGCTTGGTAAAAATATACTTAGCTATAATATGGCAAATCCCATCATGTGGCTCCTGTCTGGACTGGAAATAGAAACTCTTATTTCTCGTCTGATAGGCAAGGGATGAAATGGGAAGAGTGACACAGCAGTGTTCTCATGACATTTAAATAAGTTATTTGGAAGGATAATGTAAATCCCATTCACTTCAGCTTACTACAAGAGTTTCTTTATAATTTCACCTAAGATATTACTTGTCATGCTCAGCTGCCATCAAAGCAAGATACACCTTCAAATAACTTAAAGTTTCAGAAATAAGTATGTGAGTTGTTCTCTCGTGGAAGTCAATAGTCCCCTCTTGACTGAGGAAATTAAAACTCAGTTCATCCACAACTTTGTCCTTCTACAGCTTATTTTTTACTTCCAATAGCTCATATTATGAAAGATTTCTCTCTGCAATTGAAGTCGGCTTGCTGGTGAGAGTTAGCAGTGAACACACAAACTATTAACAGCAATCAGAAAAAAGGTCCCCTAAACAGGGAACTTCATTCCTCCTGCTCATCAACTCTTTCTCCCCTGGGGGAGCTTAGCTGATCTGGGAATTATCTATGTTAGGAATCTATTCTTGGTCATGTCTGAATGTCCTGTTCCCACTGAAGTCAAGCCTGAAACTTGTTTTGCAGAGGCAGCGAGGAAACATTGTATCATAAAAGTTACGCATATTTCTTAACTACCTCTTCTGTGATTCCCAGCATCCAAACTTGGAAAACAAGGTGCGTATCTCTCTGGTGGGTTTCACAAGTATGCCTTCCAGTTTCACCTATGACAAATTCCATACATTTCTATATAGTAGATACTGGTAAACTTCAAGGAGAAACAACAAAAATCGCAACTTCAAGGGTAATCTCAAATGTGATGGAAATATACAACACTAGTTAGATTTATTTATTCTCTAGGGAATTTTTAAACCATCTGGCACAGTCCAAAGTGCTGTAGTTTCTGTGTGTTCAAGAGCTCTCAGGGAGCTGAAGCTAGCATAGGATATAAATTGGATCATTTCTGTGGTTTTGCTCTTGTAAAAACTTAACCTCTTGCATAAATTAGGCAATTTCAAAACAGTTACGATACAATGAAGCGGGCTTAACAGATTCATACCTTATCAAGAGAATTTTATCAGAAATTATAAGAGTTCAGAAATTAATATGGACTTCAGTTGGAAGCAAAATCCGAAAAATACATAATCCATTTGAGAAGCCACTATGGAACTCATGGACCAAGATGTAGTTCAAAGGGATTTGCGCAAGCAGGAACAAAACTGAATATATTAACATCTCCATCCATATTTTTTCATAAACAGAAGTCAAGTCCACCAGCGTGTAAATTTTTTTGTTTGGGTTTTGTTTATTTCTTAAGTGTGGGAGACATTTATGAGAGGGTTATGAACCATTGGCTCAAACAATGATAAAATCATAAGTGAAAGTAATAGGAAAATATAAGAACAGGCATGTTTGCTCCCAAATCCACTACTGGGTATGTACACAGTTTCAAAGTGACAATTCAGAGCAGCTTTCTGCAGTGTTACAACTTGCCCAGCTGAGGTTGCTCCCCATGTGCTCAAACCCATATCCCAAAAAGAGATTTTAACATCCTATTTTCCCTCATGGGAACACTGGAAATAACTATCTGGAATAACTACTTGAATGTTCAATTTAATATCACACTTGTACTGCACCTCCTCTACCCAAGCAGAGGTATGAAAGGAGCCATTTTATGCCATTTATGCTTATCACAATCCCTGCAATCTGTTGGACTCCTTCAAAGATGCCTCACATATAAACACCAGTCTTGGAATTAAACAATTCGGAATTGCTACCAGCACATAGCACTTAAGAAACTGTGTTACTTCCAGTTAGTAGCAGTATTCATGATCATTCTCAGCCTAATTTATTTAGATGATGGCAGCTCTGAGGCTGACCATAGCAGACAGGGGTTCTAGAAGGACACAATAGAGATGCTGCAAGGAATTTGTAAGCCCCAATAGCATATGGTAAAAAACAGCTACTGAACAGCAAATTTAAAACTTGTGTCCTCTTTTCATAATCAGAGCACAAGGGGAAAGCAATCCATGAAATAAGAGGTAATCAAAGGAAAAAGAAAGAAAAAACAAAAAAGACTGTTAGACACGAACTCAGTTAATTACAGGGACACAGAACAAAGTCTGTTACAAGTTACTGGATTGACAGGTCTGAAATTTTTATGTACAACCAAGGAATAACAGTCTTTTGAGTTAAAAAAAATAAAACTATCCAAAGTGTCAGAAGTTGTCACTTCTGGAAATCAGTCACTGGTTTAAGTGGATAAATTGGTAAGTAGGAGGATGATTTTAAGGCAGCACTTCAAAGAAACAGATTAGGTAACAGATGCATGACATGTAGTAATATCCTCATATTATACCTTGTTCCAACAAGTGGCATGAAGGTGAAATATAGGGTTTAAGACACCAAGAGTTTATTTCCAATGGTAAATATACAAATAGTGTAAGATTAGGATACTGGTGAAAAACAACTGGAAATCCTAGTATTTTATTAGATTTTTTTTCTCTATCTATGAACAGAAGCAGGAAATTAAGATCAAACTGAGGTCATGTGGCTACAATAAATGTTGACTGCAACAAGTATTTTACCAGAAATAAACAAGGCAGAGTCATCTTTGCAAGCAGATTTAGTCAATAATCCTGTATTGTTTATAAGATACACTGACTGCTTGTTGTGAATTCCCAAGCAGATAAGAACTGTTCATAATACACAGACTTCACAAATAGCCCCACCTCAATAAAGCTTGGGGATGCACACCTGCTACTCAGAAATTGGGATTCCCCTCAAACTTTGTCTTGTTTCATAGTCTATAAGTTTACAGTAAAATATTTATTCTTCTAAGAAAAAAAAAATCATTTTGCCCAGTTTATGGAATATCCTACAATTTCATTCTGCAAAAAAACCCCAAACAGACATTTGGAAAAATATGTATGTAATTAGAAAGATTTAAAAAGAGGATTTTAAAAAGAGTAAGCTGCTAAAAACACACTTGATGTCAACTCAACACTGAAAACTCCCAAGCATGTATCAAAACTACAGTGCACAGCCTAAATGTTTTTTAACCTATAATTATATGCAGCATAATTGGAAAGCCTCAAATTTACAAGAAGAACTACCCAAGTGGTGACAAGATGACAGAAGAAACTCCCACTGGAAAGGGAAACCCCACTCCCCAACAGCTGGTCCTCGGAAGGGTTCATACGTGCAGCTGGAAAGGAAGAGATTAATCTCAGAGCTGAGATGTTGAAGAGGTTCCCTGCTACCATCTTCCCAGTATTCTCTCAAGATATCACAACAAAAATTGTGGTGAACCTGGCAGTATTAGGTTAATAGTTGGCCTTCATGATCTTACAGGCATTTTCCAACTTTAACAAATCTATGATTTATCCTGATAGCTGCATAGAAATAGGATTGCAGACATCACTGTATTTCTATTAAGCTTGGGTGGATGCTCACACCCACAGAAGGTCAGAGTGTGTACCTTCAAACATTAATTTACAAAAAACATCCCATTTTGCCAACCCAGCTTTACCCCAGCATTTTCACAGCCTTTATGAGCAAACTTTCCCTGAATGCAAAGAACTGAGGCTGCGACTCTATCCAGCAGGTATTGCTCATAAACTGACCAAACTGAAGCTTCAGAGCTTTTAAGTTCCCAGACAATTAAAAAATATTTAACAGACTCAGTAGGGGAGGGGGAGCTGCTTTTTACAATACAAGAAGCCCCTTCATCACATTAAGAACAGTGGATTTATATCATTTCACTGCTTATCTGAACACCACCCTGTGCTATCTAACAAAACACACACTGCACTTTCCTGATAAAACACCCTGTGCTAAGGTAGCTGTACCTACTGGGATGTGAACACGTGTCCTGAGCCCTATTACAAGCAGCAGAGAAACAGATGATTTCAGGCTTTATGTACTCAGCTTGGATTTAATCAGCAGCTGCACAAAGAAGCCTCTGCACACCTGCAAGCCTGAAAGAACACTGGCTGCCATTGCTTTATTTTTATTCTAAGCTGAGATCTTGTCATCCTAACCTTTACCTTCTAATATCATCAGCCACATTAGGCTGAGCGTCTTAGCCAAGAGCTTCCCATTTAGACAGCCAGAAAACAGACTGCAAGACTTTTGTTTTTTCTTTCAATAAGGTCCTGAGGTCATCAAGGAAGGGGCCAGGCAACACCCACATCCAAAGGTGCAGTAAATTAACCTTGCAACAATGCACAGAGTGCTTGGCTCTTGGAACAGAAGTGTGGCCAAGAGGCTGAAACGCTCACCTCCTTTGACACTGTTTTGCCATATTCTTAGGCTCTGTGAGAACCCTCTGCAAGTGCTTTTGATTTTAAAAGCAGAAGCTACCAAATTATTCTTTCTTTTACTCTGGTTGGAATAAAAAAGAAAATAGTTTACTACTGTATTCATTATATTTACAAATGCAAATTCATTTCTTTGGTAGATCTCTCAAGTTTACCACTAAAAGGATAAGTTTACAATATTTAATTTCCTACAGTACAACTGCTTGGGGAGAAAAAAAAGAACTTGCTTTTCTGAGACACTCGAGAATTAGCCCCTGGCAGTAAACTCTCCCCTGCACCAGCACTGTTTCTCCATTACTCCAAAAGCGGAGGCGTTAATCTCTTCCCTTCCATGGCCATGCCCAGAAGAGTCCAGACAGACTGAGCAATCATTTCTAGTCAGCAGGACTCTGTGAAAAGACAGAAGGTCTTCCTCTCAAACCAATCTGCAAGATCAGTTTTAAATGCCTACAAAGGTTCATGATCTGAGGTATGTGGTAAGTTTTCTATGAAGTAATTACAAAGGCTATGCAGTACAAAAAGACAAAAAAAGAAAATTTGTGTATGAGAATTAGTACCACTTTTGTAAAAGCTTTATCTGTATCGGAATGTTTAAACAAGAGCAACTTCTCTATGAACAACAAAAAAAAAAAAAAAAAAAAAAAAAAAAAAAAAAAAAATTGAGGTTTTATTACGTCTTGTAGCCCATAATGAGTAAGTTAAATGTGCACAGGGAGGAGGAGGGGAGAGTCTCTCTTCCCAAAACTTTAACCAAATAATGAAGTCCCTCTTTCCCAAGAAGTAGATGACAGCAGACAAAGCTTTCCTTCCATGTCACCTGTGCCATTTGTACATTCAACTGCACAGTGACACTTCCCAAAGCAGCCAGGTTCTAGCAAGCAATACAATAGCTCACACAAGCAGTGTCCACTTAGTATCTCTGTTAAGTGTTTCTGAAGTCACTTCTGCTAGCATCATTTTTCTACACATTCAAGGAATCTGGTGGAAGATGGAAGATTGGAAGATGCCAGCCCCTCAAACTTCAGCAACAGGAAATAGCCACCATCAAATATTTTTTTTTTTTTTATTTTTGTAAATACAGCACTGAGTCTTTATGCACCAAGCAATCAAAAACACAGCAACAATGCAAGTTGAAGGTGAACTTGAACAGGTAAGATATAAGATAAAATATACAGGTGCTTTACAGTGAATTCTGACTGGGAACACTTCAATGCACTGCCAAGCACTATCACAAATTTGGGGAGAACAGCATTAAAAAAAAATAAAAAGCTCTGACTTTCTGAAGTCATACTCAATTTATATCCAAGTTTATTTTTAGGCATCAAGCTATATTTTTTTCATACTTCAAAAAATGAAATTTCAGATACTTCATTTCCTAGTAAAGCTGATTTACATTATATAGGACATAAGCATCATGAAGAGCATAATCTGATTTGTGGTGGCTCATGAACGACAGACAGAACATTTATACATGCTACTTAAAACTTCATCTCTTAGGAATGAAGTTGTTTGCCTACCTATGGTTCTTCAGTACAGCTCAGTAGGGCTGGGAAGAAATTCAGTTGTTCTGGAAAGCTTGTTTTTAGGATTAAAAAACAGGCAACATGGTAGGCTACATCTGCACATCTTAACTTTTGCTGAAAGCATAGCCAGCTTAACCATTCCTACAAGGAAACAAATGCTTTTTCCTTGTAGCAACCAGGACTTGAGAGATTTATTTTTTCATAAACTCTTTGGTTTATATTAAATTCCAGCACAGGAATCAGGGCTGATTTCTGCTTATAAAACATTATCATTTATTGTTTCACAGAATGAAACTATCAAAATAAAGGTACAGTGTAACAGACAATAACAATGTGCTTTTTCTTTCCTTTTTACATGAAATTAGTTTTTGGAAACAGGACTGGAATCCCACATTGCCTGTCTTAGTTCTGCTCATAGATGAGCCTAGTCTATCACAGAGGTGAGTGTAGTCATTTTCTGGGGAACAGTCAGGGATATAAGGATGCTGCTCATGCACAGGCAGTTGTATTTCATCCCCAGCATCATGAGGAATGGCAGGATAATTCTGAGAAATTGCATCCTCAAGCACAGACAGAGCAAACATACATTTAATGGCTTTCTTTTGCTGCACCCAATGTGCAGCACTTAAACTTCATTCCTTGCTTCAGATATTTGAACCTCGCAGGGAAAAGCAGAGCTTCCCAGTACCTAGACAGCAAAAGGAAAGTGTTTGGAATGAAACACCTATTTAGAAAATCAGAGTGAAAGACCTTATTGAGGTCTCCCACAGCTAATCTGGAGGTGCCCAATCTGCCTTTGGAAAGGATCACAGTGTGCTAGCAGGCTTCTCACAATGAAAGAGTTGCATGTCCAGCCATGAGACTGGAAGAAATAATCAGAGGTCCCTTGTGAAACATCAAGGACCATCTACAGGAACCTTGTGCATCTCCTTTCCTGGCTGAAAAAAAGGCTTCTGAAATGACATCATCAATCCCTTCTTGTCTTCTCCATTCTCATAAGAACCTAAGGTTCATGTCTTCCACTGAGTTTGACTGCTTTGTCTACCTTTAGAGTGACCTTTGCTGGGGAAGGCCAAGTGGGTTACAGAGAGGAGGAAGTGACCAAGTGGCTGTGGAAAGCACACACGCCCACACAGAGCAGAAGTGACAAGCTTGTACTGAGGGCATCTGTTCTGCTCAGCTGGCCAAGGCACACACAAGTGTGTGCACAGTAAACACCAGCTACAGCTGGCATAACACGCTGTTTCTTGTCCAGCAACTACCCAAGGACATAGAATTAGCAGGAAAACTGAAAGACTGTGTAAGACAAAGAACTTCATAAACTGCTTTATAGAAAGCAGTTTAAAGAAATTCTTATTGTGCATTTTATTTGTGTGTTTTTACATTCCCTCTTACTTCTGGCTCCACCTCACTGGACAATTTCACGTTCATTTTCCAGGAAATGCTGAAGGCCTAACTGAATCTTCTGAGGTACCCAGAATATTATAATACATCTTTCTTATCTCCTTTAAACAGAAGGAAATGGATCAAAACAAGAAAGTCTGTAACTTATGAAGTGGCAGGAGTGTTTGTTCTGCAGCAGTCTGGATTTTCCCAATTTGTGAACGATAAGCAGTTTTACATGAACACTAGCAGTGTTATTTCAGGCATGAAGATCACTTCATCAATTGAATCCCTCCTTCCTACTCTTACCCATACACACATTGCAGCATTTCATTAGTTACAGACACAGCTCTCCAGAGCACTAAGCTAAATGTTGCACATTAAGACTACGTTTTTCATTATTTCCAATGCTACATCAATTTTGTGTGTTTAAGCTCAACGTGTTCCTATTTACACTTTGCAGCAAGTCACTGAACACCACCCACTATTTAAGAACACTGAAAACATTGAACAACATTTCCCTAGCTTACATACTGCCTCTGAGCCCAAACTGCTGACTTAACAAGCTGAACTTTACAAGAGCAACAAGATGGAGCTATATTCCAGCAGGACAGCAGAGAGCCTCACACATCCAAACATCTTGTCTCACAGGGCACATCCAGAGCTTCTACATGTTAAGACTTCAGGTTTTCCAAATGCATAAGAGATATCCCCTCACCTCCTTCCACCAAGTATTTTTCAAGGGCATTATACTACCAAGCTGGCATATCTGTTATGTGCCTTCAAGGACTGAAATGATTTAAGTGTTTGAACTCAAGGAGTGTTACACAACCTTCATGCACAGAAACAAATCTTCAGCCTTGGAAGGGACAGCAAGGATTTTGCCATCCTGTAAGATAATGCCACAACTACCTAAGCTATAATCAAATTCAATATTAAAAAAATATTAAAGCCAACTTTTTGGCATACATGTTTTCAACAGAAAAATGATCTCTAAACAGCACATAAAATGCTACTGTAGAAGTACTGTGTTTGACTAGTCAGGAATCTTCAAATCCTAGGTAGCTATATAATATTTAACTATTTAGTCTGAGTCTTATACTGACTGTCTTTTCTAAACTGAGCTAAAGCAATTCATGCATACAGTATTTCTGTTACTGTCAATCAAAATACAACTTCCTCATGCTTTAGGCAAGAGTATTAAGAGTATTTATTGTGAGTGAACAGACCAGATTAATAATTTAGTGAGTGGTTAGTAAAAGATAGAAAGGAGTTTTACTACTCCATGTGAATGAGGTACAATAGCCATCTCATGTAGGAGATGGAACTTAAACCTGTAGCTGAATCCCATCCTGCCCTGTGGAATCCCATCCCCTGCCCATCCGCAAACAGCTTTCTGTTTCCCACCCCCTGAAACAAGCTCGACTGAAGAATCTGAATTCTTCAGGAGTTCAATCTGGTTGAGAAAATACAGTGGATAGAGCCATCCATTATTATCTATTATTGGGTGGGATTTTTTCCTATATGAATAGTTTCTTCTACCCTCTGTAATTAGTATTGTTGCTGTTATGATTCGTTTTCTTATCTCATTGCTGTTTCAAATAAACTGTTCTTATCTCAAACCCATTATCTTTGCCTTCTGTGCCTCCAGTTCTCCTCTCCAGCCACCTGCGTGAGGGAGGGGGGAGGCAGAGGAAGCTGCAGCGTGGGAGCACTAAATTGGAGAATACCACTCCTAAACCATGACACCAGTTTATTCAAATATCTAACAATAAAGAAAAAATAATCCAGTCTGGCTTCCACCAAAGTAATTGGAAATACTTGTTTTTAATGAGAACCAAGTTTACTGATCTTGATCTGGTATTTCAAATTATACTGAGCAGATTAAAACTTTTCATTTACTTACCATTCTCTTCCTAGTTACTTGCTATTACCTTTCTCTCATGGCCTTGTAAAAGTCAAAAATTAATGCTTACTCTTAAGAATTGTATTTTTCCTAAAGCAAATCCTTTATAAATTCCTCAATGATACCATTTTAAAAATGGATTGAGGCAACAGGAGTACTTCCTAACATCCAACTACCTAATTATGACAACTTACATACTTCAATTTTGACTTTATCCAGAATTTAACTTTCTTTTCCAGGGAAGAGAATAATTGCATTAAAGGAAAAACACAAAAGAAAAAAAAAATCCATCATATCTTCTTCCTATCTTCCTAAACAACCCTTTCCAAAGGGTTTCCTCAAGCTTGGCTAAATGACCAACTACCATTTGAGCTCACTGACCAGGGGTACTACTTGCTATCATCCAAAGCATCAACAGCCAGGAAGGCAGGACATTTCCTATGACATTCAGCATTATCTGAGAGATGCATTTCAAAGGCTTCCACTTCTAGTCTTGGGTAATAAGTACCCGCTAATAGAAAGAAGGTCACACATCCAGACTCCAGTCAGAATAAAAACTTCTGACCTACCACCTCCACCACACCCTCATGTGGCCATTAAGAGCTTGTTCCCTTAATCCCTAGGCCTGAAAAGAGGCATTGATTTCACAGGGAGCAGACTCCCAACTCCCAGCTCTGGATCCTTTCTGGGCAGAGTTTATGGTTAGCAGGATAAATCCTAAGGAGGCCTATGCTGATTTGTGTCTAGCAAGCCTGGGATCCTCAGGGAGTCCCATCACAAAGCTCCAGTGAGTTGCTACAGGATCAGCTCATGTGCATTTACTGAACAATTTATCACACACACTTTGACAGCTCTGGCAGCTGCAGAAAACCCTTCCAGCCCTTCCCTTATAGCAGGGATTCTCCAGCTTCCAAAAAAATCCTTGCTCAAGTTTTAGACATTAACCAATGTTTTCTTGATGACCTTTGCTCACAGAAAGCAACTACACATTTTAAAGTCAGTCTGAGATACAGACTGTCTTCTGCATGGAAAGTGATCTTGCTATGTCCAAATGCTTAACTTTGAGCAACAATATTGATTTAGAAGAAAGAAATTTAAGGAATCTGCCCAAAGTTCTTTATGACAGACCTTAATTTGTGGAGTGGCTTTACCAAAACTGTCTCTTGCACTGACAGTTTTCCATGAAAGTGTATAACCTTTCAGAAAACAGTAGTCTACTAGAGAAGTAATTAGCAAGTTGGAGAAAAACCAAATCTGTCTAGAAAGTTGTACAAAGAAATCCTCCTTTATCATTCTACCATCCTATGATTTTTTAGAAAGACAACTTTACAATTTGGTTCACAGCAGTGATAAAGTTATGCATACAAAGAAAACATTTTTGCACTCCAAAGCCAGTATCTCTGCTTGAGGAAGACATACAAAGAAACATAGTTTCTTGGGTTATTGTGGGTTTTTATTATTTTAGACAAAACAAAGTGTTACCAGATCTGAAAAGAGAAGCTAAAATACTGAGACACAGAGTCCTGTGAAAGATAAATCCTTGCCAATTGCATGTAACCTCTCTTCCAACTGATTCTGTTTGAACTACTAGAGCAAGAAAAGCTGATTTTTCACCTAAATTTGGAGGGAAAAAATAAGGGAAAAAATTATCAAATCTGTAACAAGGTTCAAATACAAAAGCCTTACAGTTACAATACAGGAGAGATCATATTTTGCAATTTGGTTTCTGAAAACTGGAAAACTGTTTGTGGGTAAAAGGATGCAAACAAGATCAGAGAGTGTCATCTACAAATGTTGATGACAAATTGTAGGAAACAACCTGTTTGCTGGAAGTTGCATGGCATCGTGAGTGCAACCTGAGCACCTTCCAATGCCACCATCTGGGAAATGAGGTATTTCTAAAAACCAAGCTACATCATATCAGTTAATTCCTGGCTCGCAAGGGCCATTATCAAAGTATTTCATCAAGTGTAACACCACCTGTACTAACATATTCTCCCTGTTGCTTTTTTTTTTCTCCTGCCCCCCAGCTATGATCTAAAGGATATTATCCAAGAAATTACAATAGCTGTAGAGACCATTGCAAAGGAGAAACAGTTGGATAAGACTGAAGGATTTTAGCTTTAAATATGAAGAATGCTGTTGGAGTTAAATCTTATACAGATGTATAAGATTTAAAGTTAAATGCAAGTTAAATCTTATACAGCTTTTCTTTAATTGTGGCAGGAGTCAAAAGACATTGCTAGGAAGCCTAAAAAATTAGTACGGGATTTTGTTCATGGTGACAGAGGGTAGAAGAGCAGCAGCCAGCATCTTCCCCGTGCTTAGGGGAAAGCAGCACAAAGAGTAGTGAGATCTCTTCTTTACTGAAAGCCCAATCCAATGCTAAGTGGGCATATGTTGCTCTTTACTTAAAAGGACCAATAAAACAAACTAGGAATGTAGCTTGTCAACCATACATCCTACAATGGAAAATCCCTTTATTTTGGTCACAACTGCCAACTATCACACCATGAAATATTCCAAAAGAGGTCATGATTTTTTCCCAGACTACAGCTCTAATGGAACAGTATTTCTGCTTCTGATATGTAGGCAGACACTACGTGACAGCACATAATTCCCTATCTCGACTTTTTTCCTGAAAATGGCATGGAGTCAAGGGAACAATCTCTCAGCATTATAAAATACTATTGCTACATCAGTGATTCAGTCTGGCAATCTCTCCAAAACCATTAACATAAACAGAAGAGGCCTTGTGCACCAAGCAGACGTGCAGATAAAGGTACTGTACACAGTCGTTCCCACTACAAAATGCAAACTAGATGAATGCACCCAGAATAAAAATTGTTTTCTGATGGCCTGAGACAGGGCAAGTTTATTTTTGTGGGTGTAATATTATTCTCAGGCATAAGACTCAGGCTAGCAACTTACCAGATCCTAGTAGCTGGAACCATAAAGGCAGAGCAATATGTACCAGCCAGTGGATATTTTTAAAATCCTTTGAAACCACTAACTGAAAGGAAGCATGCAAACACTCTAGAGGAATGAATTACTAACTTGAAATAAATGCTTAAAACACTCAAGAGATCACATTAAAAAACTTATGCATTTATTGGGTGATAAGTTCTACTATGTATCAATTCCTAATAAAGAAATCCCTCTCTAACCTCAACTCCAGTCCCTTTGAATCCAACTGTACTACCACAGAGACTCAAAATCTTAATGGAAAGGAGACTTAGAAATGCTAAGTGTCTCAATGACCAGTCAGCAGTCAAAGCATTATACACCTAACACTGCACAGTTATCAGGCAAATGCCACCTTTGCAGCTAACGAGTGACCACATCAGCCCCCCAGCAGAGCTCCACAACAGGCTCACCTGTTCTCCATACAGCACCTCCCACGCTGGCTGTGCTGACACCTGGCTGAGGTTGGAGGGAAGTGCTGTATGGCTGTTGTGTTAACACTCCAAGTAAAACACAGCTAAGGCACAGCTACTGTGGAGCTGTCAGCACATGAGTGAGCTCTTTTCCCTGCACCTTTGCTGCCAAGCACACAGGTCTTAACAAGAGCTGGAACACACCTCGTGTTCTGACCTGCACATCCAACAGCCCAGAGCTGGTCTGAAGACTTTGCACACCAGTGCCACAGTCCAATGAAGGACAGCTTGGGTGTAGTGAAAACGTACTCGAAGACACACTGAACCAATTTAAAAGATATTAAATTCTCATCCTCCTCCACTTTATAAAGCATCAAGGTAACAGTGTACCTAAGCATCAAAGAGTTTCCAATTATCTTCCTAAATGTAAAGAAATAGATTCCTTTAACTGGGAGCAGAAGACATCATCTTTTGCCTTCCTCAGAAATACTTGTTTCTCAAATGATCTTCATCCTCTGAAGTTGGAAGGATCTTCACCTGAAGTTTAGTTAAAACCATTTGTCTTACGAAGTGATGTTGCTCTTTCTAAGCAGTTTGTGGTAAAAACAACGTGAAGAGAGGTACAGGAGGGAAGAGAATATTCTAGACTTTTAGTTACTCTTACTGGGAAGAAACTAAAGGGAAATAATCTAGATCTTCTTTTCTCTTGAAAAGGGCATGCTCTAAAGTATAGGCTAGCACCACTGAATGCTAAAAAAGCTTGATCTGACTACATTGTACAAATGTATCACCCATCAAATGTACACTGACAGTTGTTCAGTAAGGAAGTTCAAGTTCATACTGTCACAATCTGCCAGTCATACATTCCCTACAAATTACCCTCTTTGAGACAGGAAGCAGAAAAAACACATCCTTTAAGAATTACATTTTTGCACATGCAGTGTAATTCAATACCAAAAAGAGAGAAAATGATGGTGCACTTTAGTCTGAATCCACTGCTAGCATTCATGAACAAGAATCCCCTTCCAGGCCCAGAGTGTTGCCAACATTCTGGAGTTTTGTTACACAACTGTAAGAACGGCTTCAGCTCCCACTGTGCAATTTTCCCGGGTAGCAATTGTTAAAGAGTGTTTTTCCCACTGTGTTATGGAACAATGGGAATGATTAATGTACCCAGGAGCAATACTTGAGTCAACGATTATTGATATCAAGTGTTGATGTTTGGCATGAGATGAACTAAGTTCTGTTACATTAGAGACAACTCTCCTCTGCCAAAACCCTAACCTCATTTTTCCAGAGGGGAAAAAAAAAACCTTTCACATAAGTAAGAACATTTTTAGGAAGGTTACCCACTTAAAAAGATATAGCTAGTCCCATTATTTATTTCGTATTGGCAGCAAAATACAGAAAACTAAACCTGGACACATTTCATCTGACATTTAAAAAAATTCAAAAGCATTAAGATTTTAGCTTTACCCATAACTTGTCTCTTCTAGCACAGGGCAGTAACAACAGTCACCACTGTGTTTCAGTCCACTTTCTTTTTTAATCAAGGTTGTTTGTTTGTTTATTCAGCCCTTATGAGCTGGGTGAAAGTACAGTTTTGCTTAGGTACACTTTGGTCACCATCAGCTCTCCCCCAGGAATTATTGTTCATGACCACAAAATTTGCTTATCTTAATATTTCAGTATATTCTCCTATTTGTACTGAACATCCTTTTAATCAAAAGGTACAGATACCGCTGGGTTCTTTGAAGCACTTCAAAGCTTCCCTTTTTGAAAGCAGCTACAGAGGCACACACGCAGCCACAGCTCGCCCCTGTGAGCAGCGGCTTAGGGAGCCTCTTTCAGCCAGCATGAGAAATGTTTTGTGAGGCCAGGCCTCACACATTCAGCTCTGGACATGGATAGAAAGGTGGGAAACAGTGAGGGAAGCAGGAAAGAACTAATATTTTACATAAGTGATATATTGCTACGCAAGCGTTTATTGCATTGATGATAAATGTGAGCGCTTGAGTAGTGAAATACTAAACACATGCAGCTTCTAAAAAGTGGATACCAAGCGAGGTGCACAAGTGTAGAATGTCTTCCAACTAAGGTTTTATGATTTTTGATAAATGAAACAACTTAATTGAGGGCCAAAACCCTTCCACTTTTGTCGTTTTGTAAAATGTAAGCATTACAGTAGCTAAGTTAGATCTAAATCATTTGTTTGCACATGACTGCACACAATTGCACTGCATTTTAGTGGTGAAGTTTAAAAATGCAGAACATGTGGAAGCTTGGCACCCATTCCATAAGCACATTAAGTAACTCCAAAAACTACAAAGGAATGGACATAAAACTTTTTTTTTAAAGTAATCTCCCATCTTAATGGAGATATAATCCTCACAAATCAATGGAAAAATACAATGGATTAATACAGGGTTACAAGGAGGTAATAAGACTTGGGGGATTTTTAAAAAGTTTTATAACAGAGCTCCAAGATCACAGAAATTACACAGAAGAATGCAAAGACACACTAATGCAGATTATGTTTTCTCTCCAGACTATTTCCACTCTTCCTGTAACAACAATTCTCCTGTCCCACTCATCTCCTCTAGCATTGTTGCAATGTGTATAGTAGAAGCATCTTATCATGATTTTCACCACTGGACCTCTTAAACACTAAGCTTATGAATGGACTACTTCTATTTACATTCCTTTAAACAAAAACTGCTGGAAGAGTGAAAAGAGTTCATCATACAGCTAGGTCAATGAAACAATGAGCTTAGGTTAAAATACACACTCCTTAGGAAGCTGGTGGCTGCAGTTGTGGTGTACCAGATTATGGATAGCAGAAGCAAGCGTCCAGGAAGTTCATGTGTGAGCAAATGTTATGTGCACTCATTACCACCAAAGCAACATGAACCACCTTTGCTGTTGAGTGCAACCAAGTGTAAGAATAAACAGCAGGGACGAGACATGTAATTTCTAACTGTAACAAAGCAAAGGAGACAAGAAGTTCCCATATACGTTGTAAGAAATATTGCATGTTTTATCTTATTCCCCTCCTTCCCATTACTAATCCATTTTCTTAATCTATCTCTGTGGCTCATAATTAAGTGCAGTTTACATCATTGTTTGTATACCAGATTCTTTAGCTACATCTTCGTTTCAACAGCTGACCTTGTTATTCCTGCAGATCATTTGAACCTTACTTACCTACCTGCTTTAATAAGCCAGAGAAATAATAGTATTGAGGCAGAACAGCAGAAAATACCTTACAAGCATTTTAAGTACCACTTAGGTTCTACAACTACTAGAGAACAATTTAGTTCTAAAGACCTGAAGATCTTAAATCAGTATTTTGCATTTGCTGTAATTTTATAATCAGTGATACACACATTCCTTCTTGCAAGCTGTGAGAAAAATGCACCACCAGAAAACCCAGGATATAAGTGCCTAGCAGAACCAGAGCACATGGCTATGTTTGCTACTGTTGAACAATGACCTTTTTAAAGTCAGATACTAGTATTAAAGAGAAAAAAAAAAAAAAAAAAAAAAAGAGCTTTACTCCATACTTACACAGGAACTATAACAGAGCAAGAGAACATCAGCACTGTCAGCAACCAAATCCCATAATCATAGGATTATGATTAGCATAGGCTGGTCTCTATAGTATGATACTTCTTTTTAGTCTGGCATGGAAGTGATTTCATTAGTGATATTAAACTGCAATGTGAAATTCCACAAATCCTGTCAGAAAAGATTATTATAGGTTTTTTTTTCATCATGACACTTTTAATCTGCAGGAGATTTGACAACCTTATTGTGGAGACATTAGGAAAATACTTCTGGTTCTGCAATTTGGAGTCTATGTTTTTCTCATTAATTAAATACGAAGGCAGTGAAATCCAACTGTCATATAAGTTTTCCATCATTCATTAAGAAATGCATTGGAAAACTCCTTTTTTGACACAAATAATAATCCAAGGAATTTACTGCACTTTTTCATATTCCTGCATAATATTGGAAATAACTTACAATCTTATAAATGTAGAGATAAATTTTCTTTAGAAATAACTAATTCATTTACTTAAGATGCATTCTGCTAAAGATAAACAATTATTCACAAACATTCTATTTTGTGCCAATAAAAAGAACAATTTTTAGTGACCTACTTCATGCATAAATGGAAAGGAAATGAGCTGTAAAAATGGATGCCAAAACTGCCACATTCATCAGAATGAAGATGGTCTAACCCAGTTGTTCTCTGCAGGAGCTCCCTCTTCCTAGAGAAACTGCCTCTTCATCAGTTAAGACTACTTCCTTTACAAAAGTAAGAAGACACAGTTCCTATTAGAAGTGACCAGCTTCCCAACAACTAACTCTCCCTACATATCCATAAGCTTTTCTGGGATCAGTTTGGTCATTTGCTTCTCATACTACCAGTCTGAGTGGCTACAGCTGCCTGTAAGCTCCTCTTGAGAAATGCAACAGTTAGTCAAAAAGGGTCTCCTCACACCTGCTTTCCTTTAAAAAAATCAGATCCTTAGCAGTTTATCAAGTCATTCAGCAGCTTTCTTTTGTTCACTGTGGATAAGTTGCTGGCCAAATATTTTCACTGGTGCTCTTAAGGCCCTCAAAATAAAATCCCTTGAAAATGCTGTTTGATGCCTTTCAGCCTGCCACTTGCTTTCAATTTCAGTCCAAAGTCTCATCCCCTCTCATCCACCTCTTGCCCCTTTGGCTTGCTCAAACATTAAGGATGAAGCCTAGGAGCACTTGCTTGCAGGGCAATACAGAAAAACAGTGAGACTGCATCAGATCTGACCCTTTCTCCCCTTATACCTCCAACATTTACATGCAAGTGCTGTTTTCCACCCTCAGTACCCCCTAATACTCTTCGTGTAAAGAAAAGGTTCTTCACCCAGTGGGTGGTTGGGTACCAGAACAGGCTCCCTGGGGATGTGGTCACAGCACCAAGCCTGGCAGAATTCAAGAAGAGTTGGAAAAATGCTCTCAGGCACATAGTGTGATTGTGTTCAGGGCTGGAAGTGGAACTGATGACCCTTGTAGGTCCCTTCCTGTTGCAATAAGGTAGAAAAATTATAAAGAAAAGCCTCTTAAAATCAAGCCTGCTCTCCTGAAATTAGTGGCTGGCCTTGTCAAGCTAGCACTTTGCAAGTTCCCATGTGAAAGCAATCCTGGTGTGAGCAGTTTGTTACCATAACAATCTATTCCTGGGTGAAAAAACAACTAGCCACCTGTATAAACTGTTTTTACACCATTAGATAGAAAAATGAAAACTACCTCTTACAAACAATTTTTCCTGTACACACTGGGGGTTTGACTGACCAATAAATACAGGGTAACAACTTGTTACTAACCAATAAAGTAATTGGCAAGAAAGCCACTAACCAATTGGAGTCACACACGAGGTCTGAAAAACTGTAGAAAAATTATTTACATGAATAAAGAATGGGCTTTTTCCACCATGAAGAAAATGGAGTCCGCATGATTTATTCCCATACCTTCCAACTCAGGATATTTGGTGACTCCATGATTCAACTAACTCCCAGGACATGATACAGTCACTTCAACACCATGCCATTGTGTCACTCCTGTGACTGCCAACTCCAACCTCATGTTTTTAGCTCCCTGAACCATGCGAAGTGCCTACCTATCATTGGAGGTCCGGTGACCATAAGAGACCCAGATAAAACTCCAAGCAGATGCTGGCCAGTGTGGACAAAGCCAGTGCCCTCTGGAGGGAGCTAGCTGGGCAAGTTCAAACACAAGACTCCCATCTGTTTGGTGCTGGCATCAAGAACCACTTCCCAGAGCAGATACCCTTATCAGGATATACCTCAATTGAAATAGGAAGCTTTTCAAGGACAAGATCATGTCTTCATTTACATTTGCACAACTCTCTCTGCAATGAAGCACTGACTCGTAACTGTTCAGCTGTGCAAGAGAGATTGCAACTGTTAATGCTATCAGCTCCACGCTAATTAGATTAAATCTGCCACTCAAAACTGTACTTAAAACACTTCAAACATGCAGCACGGCACAAGCTGTTCATTGATATCTTTATTCTCCAAGAATGTTCCAACTAGTGATGCCTTCATATGCTTCTTGGTATCAATAAATTTAACATTTACTGTTTCAGCAGACTCTTCTCCAAGAATGAATCCCATCATAACACACTGAATCTAATGGGAGTGGGCTCATAACACATCTAATACCTGCTCCTGTCTGAACACCAAAGTGGTGTTTTGGTAAACAGATGCATCTTGTATGACTAATGGAGATGTAATTTCAAAATGGTAGTGTTTTGTGAAATATGTGCACAGTCACAGGATTTTCACTGTTATCTCTCACTACCTCTCAATATGAAATCCCAGCTATAATATGAAGGTAGCAGGTGAAGGCTTTTTGGATAGAAGGTAACAGGCTGATGCATAACATCATGCACTAAAGCCTCTGTGTAATACAGCAAATTATTTTCCCCAGCTTCAGCTTTCATCTCCCACAACTGAAAAAACATAATAATTAGACTACACCTGAGCCCTCAAATGTTTGGAGAGGGAGACCCATTGGAGAAATGGAGACCCATTGCCCAAAGCAAGCTTCCTTTCCTTTCCTTTATCTCCCTCATTTTCATAGATCTCTGAAGCACCAGCTCCACAGCACTGATGTCCCAGCTCTACCAGACACAGAAACACTATATATACTAGAAATCTCTGTATTTAAGCAACTTGTAAATCTATAAAGAGAAATACTCTGATTTTTGCACTCTTCCTTTGTCTATTTCTCATCTCCATTCAAGTTTTTATCCAGTACAAAGTCCACCTCAAAATAATGGATGTCCCAACAATGTAGCTATTCTAATCAGAGTTTACTATTGAAGGCTAAATAATTTTAGAATTTCTCTCCAAAGGGACTATTCCAGATGACATATTAAGTACAACCCACATGGCAACCTGTTCTAAAGAGCCAATCCTGCCATCATCATCCAAGATAGCTTTACTCTCAAGGCAACACCACGGAACACTCATAACAACATACAAAGAAAAAGAAAGACAAGTAGAGGAAAACAAAGAATAGTAAAACTGACTAGAGTACAGATTTTGCATGGGAAAACAGGAGCTCCAATGCAGCAGATACAAATCATTTCCATGTGTTTTAGGACAGGTGCTTTTTTGTAGCTTCAAAAAAACAGCAGAGACAGTTAACTCTCTGGTACTCCAGTGACAACCTCCCTTTTATAATCCAATAATTTTTTTAGCTTCACTGGTTGTTCTGGTGTCTCAGCTTAATATTAAAAAAATCAAGCACTATTACTCTGTTGTTTTAGAGGGGAAGCTGTATTTTTTTTTTTCTGACAAATAAAGTGCAACAGTAAACTTTTGCCTTCAATTGCACGACTTTCTCCTACAGCTGCAAATTTTATCTGGAGTTTCATCAGGATAACTGAGGGCAGAGCCTACAAGATGAATGCAGCAAACCTTGCTGGGAGGCAGATCAGGTCCATAGGACACCTGCTCTGAACTAACATTTCAGTTAGGAATATGTAAACATACCTGGTTAATGACAAAACATGCAAGGGCTTTGACTGTGCATGAGGAACATAGCAGCTGATTAAGGTGTTGGTTTTGTCAGTCACTCGCTCCTAAGGAAAAAACCTAGCCAAAGTTTCCATTATCTAAAGTAAATGCTAATCAGCTTTTTCAAATACTCAGCAATGTGAGTTAGTTAATTTAAATTACATTGATTTTTTTTTTTTGTATATGCCTGTCAAGACCTGTCTGATATGAGCTTTTCAACTTACAGTGAAATAAAGCACTGCTGTAGCTACAACAAAAAAACATAAGACTACAGACTTTTGTAAGATGATGTCCCATCCAGAACAATATGCTTGGCTGGAAGATGTTTATCATTTAGCAGTTTAAAAAAATAATTTTTAAATTAAAAAATAAAAAAAGTACAGGACACATACTTTATTTAACTACAACATTACCTGGGCATTCCCACTTAACATCAGCATATACTAACCGACTGGGCTTTGTCTTTCATCGGCTTTCCCCACCCCCAATGGATCAAGGCTGGGACCATGACTTCAACCAACAGATGCTGAAATTGCAACAATGAGGTCTCATCACTGGATCCAAGGGTGGTCACTATATACCCTCTCTGCTGCTACCCTTTCCTTCCTTTCCCTTATAAATTTTCTTAAGTGTTATATTGTTTTTCCGTTGTTGCACTTGTAACCAACACAAATATATTTTAAATTTTGCCAAGCAGTTTATTCTACTTACTGTTTTAAAGTTTGCAAGTAAAAGTTTGTTACTGAACCTCCTGTGAATTTTGTTGTTTCTCCCATGCATCAACCAGAGTAAAATCAAATAACCTTCCCCTAAGTCAGCAGACTGGAGCATAACACACATCCTATAAAAATACAAGAACATGGGGAAAAAATACACTAAAATACAGCAAATTATAATTTGATGCTGTGACCACCCTAAAAGCTTATGGTTAAAATTAGGGAATGGCAGCATCTCTTGTAAACAGAGGTCTGGATTTCTCTTAGTCTCTAGCAACTCAACCAATGGATATCCAAACCTAGATATGAACAGTCCTTGAACTCGTTTCCCTTGAGCTGTTCCCAAGCTGTTTCTAGCTGTTCCTGGTGCTGTTTGCTCTTCTTCAAGACGTGCTTCCACCCCCCCTAAGAAACATTCAGGTTTATTTTAAAATAAAAGCATTATAACAGACATACCAAAAAAAAAAAAAAAAAAAAAAAAAAAAAAAAGCATTGTAAGAGAAATAATGAAAACTTGCTGTTTTCTTCCTTTCTCAAAGAAATGTTTTCTTGGCTGTTTTTTTTTTTTGTAATGGTAACTAGCAAAATGCATGCTTTTGTAGATTGTTACCCAGTTATCCTACTGAACATTAAGGAACAACTAGCTAACAAAACTGAGAGTTTCTCTTTAGCACTTTCTAATTTAGGAGAAGAAAAACTTCTCAGAATATGGAGTCTAAGAATACAGTTGCAGGCATACAAGGTGGAGAAGCTTTCAAGTAGTCTTAATTTGTAATTCATACCACATTTAATAATCTGCAAATCCAGATTCTTCAGCAAATATCCACATCCGCTAAAATTTTTTTCCAAGCACTTCACTTCAAAGCTTACTGTCAAAATTAATCCTTCCTGTCACTTATGATGTATTTTATCTAATATACTATTTTTTTTTCAGGAAGGAACAGCACAATGTTATTGCTTAAAAACATCATATTTTTACTCCTATATTTCTAAGCTACTGGAATTAAAATTGCAAGACAAATATAGAAGCTGATGAGGTATAAATAACTTCATCTGAATGACTGTAGAAGAAACATTTTCCCTGTTTATCTGTATTTTACAGGATTTGGGGTTTAAAAATTTAAGCTGCCTCCCAATGTATCTGGCTGACATCTTCAGCCAGTTTGTTAACCTTTCTGACAGCCCTTGAACAAGTGAAATTGAAGTTAAGCAGCTGAGACAAACAGTTCAAGAAATATAACCAAGAGAGCTAGCAAAACCTTTTGCTGAGATGGAAACATTTTATTGGTGCAACTAACATTGCTGTTAAAGCATATTTAATTTGTGAAAACCTTTGGAAGAAGCTTCAAATAACTGACATCCTTCCCCTTCAATTAAAATGTGACAGCTTAAACTATACACAAACTAAAACACCCTGGCTAGCAGCCTGCTGACTGCTAGAAATACTAGAAACTGAACCAGCTTTATAGACTGCCTTTGCACTGGAAGAGAGCCTGAAGGGAAGTAAGTCCAACGATGCCACATCTGCAACCTCCAACTCCAGGTGTTGAAGTGCCTTTCTAAAGGCATTTTTGTCCTAACATCCTTACCAATACTCCACACTCCTCCAAGGGAGAAGCAGCATATGGCTTCCAACAGGAGAACATTTGAATGCAGGTAGGAGTAGGAAGCAAGGTAACACATGCTTGCTGTGGCTCGCTCTTCTCCTGCCAGGGCAGGACAAGGAAAATATCCTGAAGGCCATGGCTTCCAAGTTACCTACTTCTCTCGTTTGCTACTGCAAACTAGCTCTTGTTGTTTTATTTTACATCTAAATGGGTAGGGAAAAGGTGGCCCTGGAAGTAACCAGATTGTGTGTCCAGGAAGATGAAAAAATTGCAGAAGCAATAAAAACTTTCTGGCATTTAAGGGAGGCTGCATGTGAAAGAATGCAGTCCTTAGAATAAGTCCTACCATTCTGAGCCAATGCTGAAGCCTCTCTCATGTATGCCAAGGAGCATTTCTCTTCCAAGACACCTCTTGAGTGCAAGTTATGATTCTTTATTCCACTTCTGAGAGTTAAAAGCTTATTTGGACTACAAGAGAGCTTGTAGTAGCTAGTCATAAAGCATAATCGCTGAGAGCTTAAGCAAACTCCAGAAATAAGCACAACCATGGTTTCTGACTGATGAGAGATGCAGCCAAAAAAGGGTTCAGCAGGATCATGCAATCTTGCACCATGTTTTCCCCAATTACATGGGAGCTTTTTGTTTTGGTTACAAACCATGTGAAATACCTGAGCTTTAACACTTGCAAAACTGCTGAAAAGTATTTGGAAATGTTATGACTTTGCTTTCAAGTTGTGCTTAAAGAAAATCCTTCAGAATGCATCACCGAAACTCCTACTGCTCATCATTTCCTTACTGGCCTATGTGCTTTTATGGTATTTTTTGTGTCAAATTTAGATTGGGAACCACAAAATGCAAATTAATATTCCAAAATGAATAATGACTTTGTTTCTCAGCCTGTACACATGCTAGACGTAAAAAAAAAATAATATTACAATCAGTGCTTCCTTAAATTTTAGGTTCTTTTCTACCTCTATTAACATGTGCAACAGTGGAAAAGTAAAGGAACAGATCTACCTTTTCTATTTAATAATGAAGATGAAAATTCAAAGGAACAAAGGTCAGTCACTGTAAACAACACATTTCTTTAAAAAAGTTATATTCCTGATTGACTACTACATGGACCAATGTCTGGCTATAAAAAAAAACAAGATTTAGATCTAATTTGGGATCTCTTAAAAATAGGGATATTAACAAATTGAGATTGATTTTTACTTTATCAACACAGGATGTTTATTCCTGATTAACTTTATACATCAACGTTAATCTTTAATACATTAAAAATAGCTCTTTCATAATACAATACTTGTCCATGGTGCCTGAAGGTTATGTTCCTCAGAACTATTCTGGTGTTTCCAATAAAGGCTGTATGTAGGTTAGGAACCCTAAACTAGAAGGTTCTTTCTACATGGTTGACCTCGGGCCACTGTAAAGTTACATACATGTAACTTTTAAAATATTTTTTTAATAAACTGTATCATTTGAGTGACGGCCTGTATGGCAGGAACTCTCATGTTCTGATTCACTGCTCAGAGGACAGGACCAGTGCTTTGGGGACTAGCCTCAGCTCCAGCTAATCAACAGATCTAGGATGTAGCTTGGATCTTTTCACACTGGGGATCAGCGAGCAGTCGCAGCCAAACATCTGCTTTCAAAAAGGCAGAAAGCAGCAGAAAAAAAAAAAAAATCTTGTAAGAAAACAGATCCGGTTTCTGAGGAAGAGGGATTGTTTTAGTATGCCTGGTTTCCAGAGGCAGATTCTGACCTTCTTCTGTAACACAGGCCATCAACTCTGATATGACAGAGGAGGCCATTCCACAATGCCCTCTGAGCAACAAGGCAGGCTTGAACCTGGACCTTATGTCATGGAAAGAGTAAAGCAGAATCATAAGCTGAAAACCATTCCTGGTCTCTCTCATACTACAAGTACCAGCTAAGGACCTAGTTTATTCTCTGACATCAAGAAACAATCCCAATGGATTTCACCTTGCAAAGACAAATCTGTCACCTACCTTTGATCTGAAAACTAGAACAGTGCAATTTGTGCAGCTTAATTGTGCAAAACAGAGCCATTTTGCTGAACTCGTGTTAGAACTATATAAAGCTTGCACTGAACAACTGAAATAGACTGGTACTCTGATGGGTACGTGAGGCAAGCTCTCATGGAAATTTCCTTCCTGTTGCAATCCTAATTGAAACAATATGCTAGCAAATAACTGCTGAACACTCAACTGTTCCCATCTCAGCACTTGTTTCAAAGCATTCTGAACCTCATTGTCTCATTGACAGTCTTGAAAAAAAAAATTTGTGAAACAGTCTTAATGAATGGAATTTCTCCTCTCTTTAAATAGCACAGTTGGGGTGTATATATATTTATGCATATTAATGTAACAATAAGACTCACAACAATTTTTGTTCCCAGTCACTCTCTTACTCAAAAGGTGTGGACAGTGCTCCACATCACCAGTTCCAGCCTTCTTGAAAAGTTATGAAAACTGAAGGACTATCCTCCATCAAGTCTGTATGCTGTTGTGGAGTTTTGGGTATTTTTTATATAGTACTCTCTCTTTGCAGCATTATGTCAAAAGGAAGCTAGGCTCCATGACCTTCTCTCTGCAAGAAAGTTGTATTTCAGCTACTTTCTGAATTTTTTATGTTCACATCTAGTTAGGTTGATTCTTAAAATTCTTTTGAAATGCAATTTAGCTGGACCTGTAAAGGCACATAATAAACTCCATCTGTTAAAAACAGTTGACAACCAAAATCAAGTAAAATTGGCTGTTTTGGTGAAGTATAATTGTTAAATAAACATGGTCCACCCAGCATATGCAGACCCTTTAAAGTGTATTTTAAGAGACCTCTGTCCCTGTTAGGCCCATTTGTCTCTGCCCACAGCTGGCAAAGAATTTTGATCTTCACATATCAGCTCATTCTTAAAAATAAGATCTGTTTAATTTAAACCTATTAAACAAGTTTGTAATGCTGAATGGATACAGGGTGCCAAATATGCTTCTGTCTCAAATGCAGTCTGTCCAAGCTGATTGTTTCCAATTCAGAAATACCCAAAAGTGATTAAAAACTGCTGCAGTTTCTCCACTCTATAAAAAAAATTAAGAGAACAAGCAGCCATTACCAACAGACAGATCTGGAAACTTCGAAGAGAAATGGAGGTGTGTGTGGACAGATAAACCTGTCTTTACAGGTAATCTAGGTGTTAATCAATGAAAACCTAAGGAAATCTGAAGAAATGCCCCAAATTTTTTTCTAAAGACTCAATATGTGTCTCAAAGGTATCAGTGAATTTCACATTTACATTAAAGATCAATGATGACTTTTTAAGAGGTGACAGATTTTTCCTCTCAAAGTCGTATCTGCCCTTAATACATGCTAACATTCTAAAAAGTAGTTGCTGTACATTCAGAGCGGTTACTAAAATTTAGGCTAGAAAACCCTGTCCTTTAAATTCAGTAAATGAGTAATCATTTCCCTTCTGAAACTCTATTTGATAAACAGATGCATTTATCAGGAAATACCTTCTCAAAAATGAGATCAGTCACTTTCAACTATGCACAGCCCAGTCTAACTATTGTGTCTCAAACTCAAATTCAGCTGAAAGCATTTTTCACATATGGTAATAAAAAGGGTAATGCACTCTTTACTACAGAGGCGTGACTGAATTCATTTAAGCTGTGAAATTACTTCTAATGCTATTGGAAGGCCTTTCTCTCGAAAATGAAATTACTGCAACTGAAGTGCGCAGGGAATTAATAAAACTCTAGTATTTCTTAACATCTCTGAATTTACAGAAATAGCTAGATTTTCATCTGTCTTTTCCATAGCATCAGGGGCGCATCTATCATACACCTAGCTCTAGATGCTTATGGCTAAGATGTGCAATTCCCTCCTAGTTTACTCTGACCTGAAAAGCATCTCCTTAGGGTTCTCTTCTAGCAGAAGCTGGCTTAGCACTGGACTGCACACATACAGGTTTCACCAGCTCTCCAGACTGCACACAATATATAGTCCATGTGTCCTGACTTTACTGTCTGTTCTTAAGTACAAGAGAGGACCAACAGGTCTGCTGAGGCTCACCTCTTCATAACCCTAAAACTGCTGTGCCAGGAAGATGCTCTGTCTTCTGGTGTTTGTTCAGAAGTAAGAATATGAGGCCATGAGCAAAGGATGACCTAACTGCATCAACATCTTCCATCCTTCTTGAAGATGACCTTAAAAAGAAATTTCTATTTTTATAGCCACCCCTACCCCCAAAGACCAGGGTTCCTCTCCAGTTCCTCTTATTGGTCTGTCAGTCCATCTGGAGGGAAACTACAGTGCTCCAGTGCTTAAAATACAACAGAAAACACAACATAGTTCAGCAACTGCTAAGGAAGAAATACACTTTGACTTGGGTTTTGGATTCTGTTAATAAATAAAATCACCACAAGCAACTCTTCAAGGTACCTGGAAATGCCTTGTGCAAATTCTTCAGTTTGGACTCAATGTCTGTGCAACATTTCTAATAGAACTGCCTTTTCTAAAACACCCCAAAGTTATCAGAAGTTCACATAAAACAGTAATCAACTACAAGAAGTATATGGAAGAAAAGATCCAGTAGCAGGTTCTTAAGTTCCCAAGTTTGTGGGAAAACAAGTAACAGCTTATTCTTAGAATGTCTTGCAATTACTTGAAGCAGCTGCTGGAAGAGGATAGGTGACATCTTACCCACTTTTCTATTGAAGTACATTTCAAACCAGCTAGTGAATAAATGAAAGAACACATACCTTGTTAAAAACAAACTTTACAAAAAGCTTTCATCTGGAAACAAGACCTAACCACAGTGCTCTTCAGATTAACCTTCCTGGTCAAATATTGGGCTTGCAGCCAATTTCAGGAATATTCATGCACAAGCCAAGTCCCTGAAGTCAGCCAGAGTTGTCCAAGAACACCTAAAAGGTCTGTGCCTTTAGAAATCATCTTGGAAAGAATCATCACTTGTAAGTATTTAAGCATGTAAAAATCAGCAGAATAATGTAGTTCTGTGTGATAATTGGCATTTTTGTGCCAGCCCAGCTGTAACACTGAGCGATTGTGTTCAACCAGGAACTGCAGCTCACAAGGCGGCGGCATGACTGCAAGGTCACAGACAAAGGTTGTTTACAAGCTGGGGAACAACCTGAAGTAAGGTCCTTTATTAGAAATTATAGATATGATCCCATGTTCTCAGCAGGGGATCTAGAAGGAAGAGCTTAAAGGAATGGAGCTTATCTATGCAATAGAGAGAGAGCTGGATATTTAAAGATGATCAGTCCCACAGACAGGAGGTTGATGTTTGCTGAAACAGGACTCATGTTGTTCAAAGCAGTCATCAGCACCACAGTTGCAGATTCCTTTATGTGAAACTGCAGAATGAGCTGCAAAAAATTCACTTCTGCTTGATGACATCCAAATTACTTCACAAGGTCTAAGTGTTCCGATGGATCATTTTTTGCGAGCCATGGATGTTTTCCCTTTATACCCCTTTGTGGGGGAATTCTTGGGATACACAGTGAAAGATGCAACACATAAACATTAGACACTTAAGACTCTGAAACAGCAAAGTGAAAGTCACTTACGCTTGAGAAAATATAATTATGGTAGAAGCTGCAGGGAAATTTTATTGAAACACAATCATCCTTCACCGAAAAGCTGCAGAAATACACAAGCATTAGAGCTCCCCAAAGATGTGAAACAGGCATTTTTGTTAATCTGGACTATTAAAAATTGCCAGTGACTCTGTCTATTCTTGAAAATAACTGATCTTGTTTATAGTCCTAATAAGCATTCTGCACATAAAGTCAACCCACCTCCATCAGTTTAATTTACTCATCTCTAAAGAAACTACATCTAGTCTAATCATAAAAAAATTATTTCCAACCTATTTCTGGGGCACAAAGAAATAATGCTTTTATGAATGGAATTTCCATGCTTGAGCTATTCAAAAACATTTTCATGCAATAACATCTTTTAATGAGTAATTTTGATGTAGTTAATGTCCCCTCTTTTCTTAGCCAACACCATGTGTTAGTTTATACTCTGGAGGCTCAAGCAAGATGTATGCACTGATGTATTCTGTCATTAATGCTGGGGCTACAGGCTGAGACCATCCAGGTTGTCAGAAAGAAGCTACTGGGTAATTAAGAACTATGAGAACACTCTGAGCTATCTGGTCGAAAGACAGGGGGCATGGTTCTCCGTGGGACTTGAATCTGTGAGTGGCTAGATGTAATATACTTGAAAAAATTACTGCTGTGTTTGGGGGTTTTGCCTTTATGGTATTCAAACTGTGCAGCTAAGTGGTCACATGGATAATGGGGTATGATGCCCAGGAAGGTATTCAGATAGTTACTAACATTGTAAACTTGTAGCTGTAGTGCTACATCTCTGTAAGCAAACTAGCAATTAACTGTGTTTGGTGTTAGAAATAACACGATTCAAGAAATAGGAGGAGTGTATTTGTCAGTGTCACTGGTTAATTATTCAGGAGCCTGATTATCATACAGGACACTAAAAGCTTCCCTCTCCTATGACTGGCCACTAATCATTCCCACAGCAGACTCCCATGGAAGCATTACTATTCCCCCACCGAGCAGGGGAATTGCCCTACTTTTGCCCTTAGCTTTAACCTATGTTGCTGCCCTCTCCGAAATGGCACTCTGAAATTTTGTAATGTATTGTTTCAAGTCCCATCAATTTACCAGCTTCTTTAAGACCAGTGAGAGAACTAAAGGATTGTTAAAAACTATACCTACTCACCCTTTGCCACAGTGCACCGGGGCAGGGGCTTGTAATTATTCTTGATGTTCAGTTTTGAGACTGCTTGCTTGTAAAAAAGCAGCTGGGAGGCAAAGCCAATATTAAGGAAGGTAGAAGCCCTGTTTATTTTACAATTGATTAACTAATCTGTCAAAACAATCTTCCAATGGACATGAAGTTCAGAGATAACAAACTGAATATAAATTTTCGAGAGGATTAATTTTACATAGTTGCATACTCTGAGGCTCATATTAAACACATTCAAACCTCACTAGATAGACATGACCATCAGCATGGGGACCTACAATAGCAGCCTGGTACTGCACTAAGAAGCAGAGAAGTAATAGTCAGGAGACTTTCAAGGACAGATATTAACTTCATAATTTGATATATGAACCCTATCTGTATTAACAGTAGAAGAGAATGTGTTCTCCGCTACTATTATGAGTGGATTGACAAAGAAGAATAAATTAGAAATTGATAATTATGTCAATGTAATAAATATGTTTGCACATTTGAAATCCTGAGGCACTAGAAAATGCTCTTGAACCAATTAAATGTTCCAGAGATTAAAGCATGCTTATCTGAAGTGTACTTTTCACAGCAGTTTTTACCGGGTTCAAGTTTACTTTGCTCTTAACCAGGCAATCCACCAGCTGTAGCAGCAGCCATGAAATAACAAACATCCTTCAGCAGCAATTTGTCTCACTACCAGCTATAAATGACTCAGCTGTTCATATTAGGCTCCAGGAGTTATTTTGCTAATATTACAGACTTTTACCATACAGCACACCATCCCTTCCCTCTATAGTAGAGGCTGGCTTTTTTTTTGTTTTTAATCTGTTTGAGGGTTTGTTTTTTTTTTTTGTTATTCATACCTTCCTCCTGAAACAGAATACATTTGTGTTGGTCACCGAGGAGACCAGTTTTCACCTCCCATCAGCCACTGGCAGTACAACTTAAAAATAAATTTGTGCCAGGTCATGTGTTTTAAAAAAAAAGGTGTGAAGGTGAAACTAAACTTCAAATGCAAAGGAACTTTGAGCAAGTAAAAATATTAGAACAGCTTTATTAAACTTGAAATTAACACCATGCATTATTACTTTCACATAAAAATTTTCTGTTCAAGTTTCTATTCAATAAACAGCTTCTATCAGAACATACATTTTAAAAAACCTGTTAATATAAATTAAAAAAAAAAAAAAAAAGCTAATCTTTGTGATACTTTGGTGATACTTCTAAAATGTGGAACTTAAAACAAGCAATATGAACAGGAATAAAGTTAAAATTTTTATAATCCTGAGAGCTGTATCTGAAAAGCTCAACTTCTGGCAGCAAGCAAGCAAAAGAATGAATGACTGCTTTTTTTACTTTCGAGTTTTAATTTGGAGTCAGCAGCTTGTGGTAAGCAGTTGGGTTAAAGGGATTATGATCTATTTTCCCGTATGGTCAGAATCATAACTCTTCATGATTGATAGCACTGCCTGCAGTACCAACAACTCCTTCAAAGCCCTAAGATTATAATCCTGGATTGGGACAATTTCAAGGAGATGAGAGAAACAGAAGAGCAAGAGACATGACATAAGAAAATAATAAGCAGTAACCTTCTATACACATAGATTAAGAAGATTGGAAAAGCCCAAAAATTCAAAAAGTAATGCATCTGGTGACAATCAGTAAGGGATCTCACAGGAATCTGTGTTCTTCACTGTTTTGTGGGCAGCTCTGATTTCTGTACCAGATTTCCCATGACCTTCATGGTGCGGTTCCCAATCCTACCTACACTGTGACCACTAACAGGTGTCAACTAGAGAAAACATCCCTTCAAGAAGTGTGCTCCCCTGGAAGAATGCTCTGGATGCACGCCACAAAGCCATACAAACTTCTATTGGCATGTTGATTTTTTGTTTTCTTAGATCTCTGCAATGTTCCAAATGATAATAGCAACCCATGCTGAAAATGAATTAGAAACCTATCACATCCTTAGTCACCTGTTTATTCAATTGAGCTGAAAGATATTTTGACATTTTAAGAGGAACAGTACAGGCAGAAACAAAAAACTTCCAGAGTATTACTTTTATGACACAGTAATAGTGAGAGACTGTTATATTTATTAGTAGGATGACACTTAAAGCAGTAACAGAGTAGCGAAGCAGTATGATCTTCTAGCAGCTGGTGAAAACACTGCAATCCAGACAATGATTTGTGTGCCTTGGATCCTAATTCAGAGCAGGGCTCTCTAGACAGTCTTAAAGTTGTTCACTGAATAGTCCCCTGAAACAAACCCAAAGCAATTAAACAGGGTATGAAAGCATGAGGCAGACCCCTCATAGTTTCATGCAGGGCTCTTGTGGATGCATAACAACAGCCCTTCAGGAGCAGTGATCCATCACAATTCACAGTACACTACAGTACACTGCTCCCTGTACCATGGCTGGGGAGCCACGTGGCAGCAGTACGCTCAAGTGAATTAACTGACCTGTGTAAAAGGACACTATTAAGCCTACTCTTTATTTCTAACAGACTAGCCCAGGAAAAGGCTGGGTGCTGTGCTTCTACAAGGACAGCAACAACCTGTGGGACACCACAGAATACTCTGAGCTTTCCCCAGAGCTATGGTAAGAATTTTAAATTCCACAAAATGAGGGTCAAAGCTAGTGGAACTCTGCCAAACTTCTTCAGGTGATGGTAAACTACGTGTAGAAAGTCTATACAGTAGAATTGCAAAACGTAACAGCAGGACTAAACAGCTAAAAGAAGCTCCAATATTAGAGGCTGGGTTGGCAAAGTGAAATAGCACTGCAACATTTCATTTTCATACTTCAAGTTTAGCATAATAGGAAAGCTTATGATAATCCAGATAATAATGTGAGTCTTGCAGATTTGTTACTCGATAGGTAATGAACAGTAGCATAAACATAGAAATCCCTGCCTTGCTGAGGCTGACACTTCTAGAAGTAACATCCTAAAGCATCCCATGTGTTGTGCTGCAGAATACAAGAATGAATTATCTTCTCAAAATCTAACCTTTTTATGGTGGTCATGTGAGAACTCAGAGCAGAAGTATATTAAATAGGTTGTCAAATCTCAAAAATTTAAACTCAGATAAGAAATAAAATGGCACCAAAACTAAGCTCCTGTTCAGCTTACTACTGATGGTATTGTTAAAAATGGGGTTTAGCCTCTAATTTTCACTAAATATGAAGGTCCCTTTCAAACTTCCAGACAACTACAACCAGCAAGACTACAATTTTAAGTAAAATAGATGAAATGCAGAATAGTGAGCAATCATACAGAAACAAATACTTGGTTACGTAAAGAAACACAAAACTCAAGCAAACCTAGCAGTCTGGTCTGGCCTCTATGTTTCTCACATTCCCAACTGTAATGCTGTATATTTTAAGGACAACACACATATTGAACAAAGGAAAACAGAATTCCCTAAAAAAACTCCACAGCATTTGTATAGATTGATTGATAGCTCTCTATATGTATTTTTAATTTTTTTTTTAATATCACCTTCTTCTGTGGTGATTTCTGCAGATAGAAGGTCACTACGGAAGAAACTTACTAATTTTGTAAACTTCACACTATCCCATTAAACTTCAGATATTATTTTTAGTTCTCCCTAGCACTAAGCAGACAGGGAATCCAAGGCACAGTGCCAGGATGTAAACCCACTCCTTCGGAGCTGGCTTTAATCATGTTGCCTTGCTCCTACTTGGCTCCCATGTTTAGGTCAGCAAATTTTCTCAAGGCTAAATCTGAATATATGCATACATATGCCATGGATAATCTGGGTGTGTTTCTTCATGAATAATTTAAAATAGAAGTATGGTGTGTTGCTCCTACTGAAAGGCTCATTTGATTTTCTTTTGGCAAGGTTCACGCAAAAAACTGCTGCTGAAGAAAAGCCAACATCTTTCATCTATTTATAACATAGTTGGTTTACAAAGAAAGTGTATCCTCTTTACAAGTTATTTTTTGTACTGCTAAAGTTTGCAGTCATGCTGCACAGAAAATTGAGACCCTCAGTGAGTACAACCATAAAGTCAGGCCAGAAGTACTGTCTACAAACAGATACTTGTCATAAATTGTTCTCCATTAAAAAAAATTCTTATAGAAAAGCCTAAACCAAATTTTACAGAAAGAGCAATATTTTCCACAGAAAGCTCTCTTATCAGTTGTTACGGGATTTGCACATCAGAGCAGCATTTTGGGATCTTAAATTATGTTCTTGTTTTTTTGCTTTCATGGAGTATTTTTACAGTAGTTTGTTTGGCAATTTTGACCTAACTGCTTAATTACCACAGAAGTACCATGACACTGAATGCAGTTTGGTATTTATTTTCATTGCCAAGTACAGCAGCAGGTCATACACACAATCTGTTCCCCTTCTAATTTGCACACAAGCAAGAATTAATTTTTTCACCTTAGACTACCAAAGCTATAATTTTGCACGCTGTGACAGAGCTGGGGCAGGCAGGAATTGCAGACCTTTGCATTTGTACAGCACCTGAAGGTCAAACATCAGCTTTCAGCATGGGCTTTAGCTAGAGTTGGTGTGATGCTTCATTTCTGCACTTCAGCCAAACAGCAAGCAAGCAACTGGTTCCCCCCTGGCAAATACAGCACTGTTAAACACACATTAGCCTACTCTATTTTTATTTAGAAATCTTACTGTAACTTGAGATGGAGTTAGGAATAACCAAGCCAAAGCAAGAAACCAACTATGAACAGGCACATAAAAATAGGCTTAAACAAGTTAGCACTGCACGTCCTAGTCTTTCACTGCTCTGTTACTGAGTATTTACTCTATTTCAGAAATACTTAAGAACCCACAGACCACTGACTATTCCCAAAGTTCCTGGGACATTGCTGCTTTTCGCCCTTTTTCTGAATTAACATAGCAGGAAACCCATATCTGTGTCACATAATACATGAAATATATTTAACATCAGCATTATAAAAAATAAATATTTATTTATCTTGCTAGGAAAAATAAAATCATGAACAGTCTGGAAGGCAGTCACTGCTATGCCCTGGAGGATAATATTCTGACTTCCCTCAACATGTTTTTCAACGCATCAAGGATCTCTAAACAGCGCTGTGCAGATCTACATGTTCCTGCCAAGAAGAATAATGAAACAAAACATAACCCAAGTCACTTTAACAGAGCAAGCTCTTTGTCAAGTTTTATCAACATAAAAAAAATTAACTTCATGACTGAAATACACCTTTAAAGTCAGCTGCAATGGAAGAGGGAAAACCACAGAGCTAAGGACGGTAGAGCTGGAAAAAAGCCACACTTCTATGGTATTGGTTTTATCTTACCCAACAGCTTCTACAAGTCTTTCACACTGGCTTTAAACAACGCTCTTTCACGTTTGCATTTTAAATTTATTTAATCCTTCAGAAAAGTGCTATGTGCCCAATACTGTAGAATCCTACCTATCTTCAACAGTTCCAGAGACGCAGAACATCCTCACCATATTACCCTTCCAAATTTCTAGAAAATAGTATTTTTAAAAGCCTATCTAATTCTGAACACATAAAATAATTTTAAAAAGGAAAATTATGGATTCCATGAGAAAGCAACAAGATCTGAACAGAAATGAAGACAACTCACTACTACAAGTAGCTTATAAAGTCAGGACATGTGGTTGAATAGATACAATTGCTCCAAAGCATCAAGCAGAGTTTCTGAATAGCATTAGGAGTCCAATAAAAATTTAACAATGAAGAAAAAAAGTGGGGTTTTTTTTGCAGTGGTTTAACTGAAGTATTTTGCCACTCTTACAAATGATCCAAACTGAAAGAAGCTGTAACACAACTATGTAATTATTAGCTCATGACATCTTCTTGAGGCTCTGAACAGAAAATTTAAGACATGTCATACATGTATTTACTATATGCCATCCACCTTATCTGAACTTCATGCTGTGACAGCTTTTGTTGAAACAGATACATGTTGAAAGTTTTTGTCCAGTTAACTCAACTAAAACCACGCAAAAGGACATGAAAACCATGTTTAGGCACTGCAGCTGAGACACAAAGTTTGAATTTGGGAAGGTAAAATGATACCTAGTAGTCTTGCTGGTGCCAAGCTTTTTCCTTTTTCTTCATCCAGAAAGAGTCTGCTAAGGGAGCAGTGGAAATCCTGGCAGCACCACCCTCTCCAAAAGAGGACCAAGTAATTAACTTCTCACTCTAAGTCCTAATTCCCTGCAGCAGGGAGAGGGGCCAGAGGGCTAAGCAGCCCATTTCACCTAAGAGGGATAGCTTTAAGCAGGCTTTGCCTCAAACAGTGAGGCACAGTTGCTGCTCATTTCAAGCAGGATGGCTGCTACAGAGAGGCAGAGGCAAGGAAGGGAGAGAGGCTTGAGACGACCATAGGCTTTGCACTGATAGACAGTGACTGCATTCAGAATAAAAACTAACTGGATTTTTCAAGATACATAGTTAACTTTTATAAAATATAAAACTTAAGACTCTAATATTGGCTGCCATGAGCCCCTTCAGTCAAATGTGTGTGGTTTTGTTGCTTGCGTGGGTTTTTAAGTTCTTTTCTCTGAAGTCTTAAATACGCTATTGGAACTAAATCCATCCAGCACAAACACGTTAACCTTGACCAATGCCAAGAGGAAAACTGAAATACCAGAGTAATTTCAGGTCTACAGGACTATCTAAAATATTTATTTTCCCACCTCACTGATCTACCAGATGTCACCTGATTAATACACCTGAAAAGGAGTAAAAAACCCCAACATGTTCATGGATGAAAACAGGCATATCCAAAACTTATGTGTGTTCTCTGGTACCCAAAACAAATCCCAAAATAGGAAGTCACATAGTTCATGCATCCCTGGTGTAACCACTTCCATATTTTTATCCTACCCTGTGACATTCAGTATTGTCTTTTTATACTTTGACATTTCCAGGGACAATACAGATGTTTGTCAAATGATCAAATGCTATCTTGCATTGGTGATGCTCTACTTTATTTTGGAACCCATGTAACTGCATATGGTCTTGATGTATGTGTGTCAGAACGTAAGGTGTCAGATAGTGTATTACAGGCAATAGAGAACAGGAAAGAACAGAGACTATTTCTGAATTAAATCACTTCACTTTGCTGCCCTAAATTTGGTTTTCAGCAGCCCTGGAAACACCACATTATTTAATGACCTCTGCAAGTAGATTTTAACCCTTGGAGGTCTTGTAGGTGTTTTTATCTCCTTGTGGTCTCTAAAGGTGTCTCAAAACAGCACATAACACAAATGTAGAAGACGTTACAGTTCACATACGTGACAAGTGACAAAAACCACATTGGAAATAAACTCATCCTTTTTTTTCTTGTCCCTGCACTTGAAATGGTGTCTGAAACCACAAAGGAAACAAAACCAGGTGGCAGAGGACAGCTGGTACCACGAGGGGACCATGCCAATGCTGCTGAAAATCTGCATGACCTACAGACCAGACAGCAATCTCTGAAGTGGTCCCAATTCACTGTGGTATTCATTCATCACTTTACCTCAGAGAAAGTCAAGATGTTCAGGGAGCTGCAAATGGGGAAGATTGATGGAAGAGATCCAAGGAATGGTGAGCTGTGCACATCAAATGCTGTACCAAACCTTAGCAAAGAGCAGAGACTGTTAGGCATCAGGAATACCACTATTTCATAATGGCTGTTTAGAAATTAAATCTTTTCTAGAATTCACTTTTATAAATAACCACCTTCAAGCATCTTGGTCAGATTTTCATCACCTCTAAAAATCAGACTCTCCTTGTTGCCAAGAGACACATATGCTAGCTAAATATTTTTAAAGTCAGATTTTTATTTAATTGTTTTTAAAAGAACTGCCTCTACATTGACACACAAGGAAAACCCAAACCCTATAAACAAATAATCAGAAGAGAAGCCTTGATTTGATATTCTCAGGTACACACAAGCTCCTTTCTTTAAGACAGCCCTATTATCTGGTCACTGGTTACCTACAGCAACTCTCAGTGAAATACATAATTTCATGTATTTTATTTTGCCTTTTTGAAAATACAGTCCTCTAAGACATTGCTCCTACTCCACAAATAATGGGTGGTTTTCATGAACTACAAGAGGAAAAAATAATTAATTATTTCTACAAACATGACAGACAAGGGTATTTAAAACCATTCCCTTTCCTCTCCTAAATATTAGCCAGGAATAAAAAGGTTACATATCACCATTTAGAAACATTTAACAATTTTGATGGTTTTTTTATTTCTTCTGTTTGTGACATGGGAAAAAATATTATGGACAGGATGTTCAAAACCAAAATTTAAAGATAGCTTTACGATCTTAAAATGAAAAGTACTCTCATTTTCAGGGAAAAAAAAAAAGTGCTAAATCTATTAAGAAAATCAAAAATGAAACCTTAAGCTCTCAACTTTCAGTTTCAAAAAAAGGGAGTGCAAGACTTTTCATCAGATGCTGTATAGCCCATGTAAGCTAGAGATAATAAGGCTGCTCACCAAACAAGTCTGCATTCATTGCAAGCCCTTAATATCCAAGCTTTGTTCTCAGTCATTGCTTTTCAGTTTCTCAACCCATGAACAAAATGCTGACCCACACGAGCTTAGAAAACATTCATTTTTTTGGTCCCTCCAAGACTCGTTTTCTTGGTAAAAACTAGGACAACCTATCTTTCTTTACCTTTCTCAGAGGAAAATCTTTCCTCTGCAACCAAATTGTGCTATCAACCAAATGTCAGCTCTCCCATTTGCTACAGAATCCTTCAAAACCTACAGTGTATCTATTTTGTCATGTCTGTTATATCTATTCAAAACACATCTTATCAGACAACTCAACCAGTGCAATACTTTAATATGAATTCCAACAATACTGTATATATGTACTTCCTACACCTTGACTTTACTGCCATTCAGTTCATGCTCCTATATCACATAAAAATCAAAGGACAACAGAAATATGCATGTCAAGTTGACAAACTTAGTTCTTCAAACATTTCTTGCTTACATTCTTCAGTAAGAAACTTTATGTAACATGATATTCATACAGCATAAAAGCCTCCTTTGACTAGACTTTGTATACTGATGCCTTTCTGTTCCAGAACAATTGTCTTACGTCCTTCCTTTACTGAAATACATTATCCAACAGAAAAGAAACACATTATTGGAATATACAAGTGTTTCTGACAAGTGGGCTGTCTCCAGCTCTCCAGTTCTTATCACAGCTTTACACTGTCACCAAAAGGCTCCATTACTTCTGCTTCACCTTGAGAAAGCCTAGACCCTTAACACACAGGTGTAGCACAAAGACACAGCCATAGATTATACCCACAAGAGCTAAATTCATCTGAGGTCTGTCCACCTGAACATCTTTTTTCCACAGCCAGCTCGGATTACTTTTGAAACCTTATAACAATACATTTTCATCATGCTTGTAACTTTGAGAAGAGAAAGCCAAATGCATGAAATGAGTTCTTAGCTGGAAGAAACAACTATTTTCACTAATAAGAATCAATTAAAGTTAGTTCAGGCTAAAAAAAAATCCTCTCAAAACAGGCTTATTCATGTTTCAAGCAGGAAACACACAATCTAGATCAGCATGATAATAATAATAAAAAAAAAAAAAAAAATGCAGAAAGAGATCATACCATAAACCTCTCCCCCAGTGAACAGGGAACTCAAGGCAATTGTCAAACTGCATTGATTGTTCCACACAATTAAAATTCTGGTTTACAGAATTCAATCAGTATTTAATAGTAAAAAGTTGAGCTTGAAAATACTAATTAAACAGCCTTTTCTCGGTGGCTGCAAGAAGGCCTGCCATATTTATAAACTCTAACTTTTAGTTTAAAAAAAAATCTGCTCCCAGGATTGTAAAGAAAATTTGTCAAATATAAAATGAGACAATGCTGTCATCTGATGTCTTCATACAGTCTGTGCATACTCGATAATTCTCAAATGACAGCAACACAAAATAACAAATCTCTGGCTGTTACTCAGAAGCTACCAGGCAACACTAAATAGACAACTACCCTTATCCACTCCAGCTGGCTGCTGCTTTGAACAGTTACAAGAAGCAGCAAACACTGTAGTAAGTTCTGAGGAAGGAAAAAAAAAAGGGCAAACATTTCTGTTCCCATCTCCACCAGTCAGATGGCTTCAGATGTCTCCCCTTGTAATTAAAGGGTAAAAGAAAGAGACACACACCCAACACTGCCCCTCCAATAAAAGTATCTTAGCATCCACTGTCATGCCAACAAGCTCTGGGTTTGACATTCTGCTGGAGTACTACTCCAGAAGAGGAGTCACCCCACTGGCCCCTACTTTTCAGCTCTGCCTAAAATTTGCAGCAGGCTTTCAAATAAAATACTACTAGCTCACTCTCTCATTTCTCTCCAGTCACAGCAAATAATATTAAAAGATGTTATCTTCCTGCCTGATGTCATCAGAGCACATATTATATTGGCTTTTCACTGGTCATCTCGTGAAGAAATTTGCAGAGAATGGCAAGAGGCAGTGCTTTTTTTCTATGAATACCAGCCCCTTTTTGTGACCATAGTGAATACACGTGCTCCCTAAACACTGTGCAGTACAGCTGGTAGACAAAGCTACAGGCTTGAAGCCAAAACTTTCATTCTCACCTACGTTGTTTTTTGAATTACCATGGTAGCACTAGTCCCTTGAAAGTCAATCATTAATCTCTTACTTTTATAATTAACATCCACCATTCAAAATTATGGCTAGCTGTCTTCTAACTCAGAGACCCCAAGACATCTCCTGTACCTTTCCTTCATTCCCAAGTTACTTAGGGTGCTGCTGAACTTAATACTGTCAAAGTGGACAATACCATGGCTTTGTAGCCATCTCTGGAGAATTTGAAGTCAGCATAACTTCCACAGAATCACAGAATGGTTTGGCTTGGAAGGGGTCCTAAAGACCAGCTAACTCCACCCCCACTGCCAGGGAACACCTTCCACTAGACCAGGACACTCAAAGCCCTATCCAAGCTGGAACAATTCCAGGGATGGAGTATCCACAACTTTTCTGAAAATTATCTTCTCCAGAATTCCTAGAAAGGCTATCTGACCCTTCCCCTTCTTGGCCAGTCATTGATACCATGTGCCTCCAACCCACCTGCCTTGATGTAAACAGTCCTTAGGGTTGCATAGTAAAGCAAATGAGAGAAGCAGTTTGGAAACACTCCAGAGAAGGTAAGGGAAAAGCAAACTTAACACCATTCAATTCCCGGATCCTGTTTGCCATATGGCTGCACAAACACTTGTGCTGCCACGAGGACAAAGCTGAGAGGAAGAAACATGGGGTTGAGGCTTGAAGAGGACAGGATCACTTTTTTCAGCAGCAGTGCCAACTTAGGTTGGCTAAAAGTCACTGTAGCCTAAGATGGAAAATGAGGTTGTCCTAAAATAACAGCTGTGAAAAATACTTTATAAGTTAATATACAACACGAGGTTCATACAACCACTACGAAACAGAAGTGCATAAAGATCTTGAAATCATGCAAGGACAGCATCAATAAACAATAAAGATCATATTGTTTACAACAAACAATTAAGAGCTTAGAAATAAGACTTTTAGAGCTAGTAACCTGCTGCTTGACTTTACCCACACAGGATTAAGCTTTAGCACAGACCAACAGCTAGATACCTGCACAGGCTTAGCCAACAAAGCCTGGACAAATTGATAACAAAACTCGGGGCAGGGAGAGGTGGGAAGTGAGAATCCACCTCCTTTTCCTTTTGGTACCTTAGTAAAACCTGCCTGTTAATCAGACAGTTGTGAATCACATCGCTAGCTCTGCATTTATTACCCTTACTGTAGTTCAAAATCATGTGCTGAGTAACACTCCTGGGAGGGATATATTCTTTATTAATGATAACAAAGTTTAAAAAATCTTAACAGATATAACTAAAAACTGAACAAGATACATTCGCACTAACAACTTCTTTCAATAGGAAGACTTTACCTACAGTATCAGTTTGATTTAATTCAATGCACATAAGGGCACTTTCCCCATGAGGAAAGAAGGAAAGACATATGGATAGAACTGTAGTCAGTAACAACCTTCCAAATGTAAATGTATGTAGTAATTTGCACATTCATCGGAGTACTACGGATTCACTACTTTAAAGCAAGATTGTTTTACAAACTCATGGTACCAGTACAGACCTACCCCAGAAATAAATTTGATCCAGCATCTTCTGCCAGCAGCTGGATCCTTAGTTTGCCTCAGTCCATACTGCCAAACTCCTAAAAGAACATTTGGGGTCCTCCCCAGCCAGATAATGATCCCTCCACGCTCTTGCTGCATGCTCTCCTGGCAGAGCAAAACGCACAGTAGTTGCCAACAAGTTAAGCACAGTTACCTTCACTTGGGATACTGCCTGTCCTAAGCCTGTCCTTAAGCCACAGGTATGAATGCAATCTAAATGCCTCCATGTTCTCCCTGGAAGTATGCTGGCTCAAATAAAAGTTAATATACCGAGAACTTTTCAGTAGTTTTCTTAATACTTCCTACCCTCCCCATTTAAGAAAACCCAAACAAAGAAACCATAGCATCTGTTCAGTAAATGCAGTAAGCCAGCTATCTTTTGACTGCAGTTCTTCCTCAAGTTTGTCAAAACTGAGGAGAAGGTATTCTGACTTACTCAACCAAAGGATTGTTATCAAAAGGCCTTTCTCTTGCTGTCATCTTGCTAAATTGATTATCCAACCCACTTGTCCACCTGCTATTGCTCACATACTCTAAAACAGAGAGAAAGAAGTCTGCTGCACATTTGATGTGTTAGCCAAAGCCGGCCAGATAGTCAGGAAAATACAATCTCACTGTTAGGTCTTTTTTTCCAGTTGGCACTTTATCAAAAATGTCCCCACCCAAACCTAGCCTTGTTTGTAGCACTACTGCATATGCCTGAGCACGGCCAGGTGTCCTTAGCGTGACCCGTGAGCACAACAGGACCCGCTGGTCACGAACGATCATTTCTGCACCACGGGGGTGTGAGGAAAAGTACCAGCCTCCACTATTCCATTGCTGCCCAACACTGACAGCACCGCTGGGAGGTTTTAACACAAATCCTGCCTCCTGCTCGTAGAGCAAACCGTGCCCTTGCCACCGAGCTGCTGCAGGATGCGAGGCCTCCCCACGGAGGGTGGGCCGGGAAGAAAGCGGCCCCATGTCGCCGGGCACTGCGTTCCGCAGAGGTTGGTACCCTCAGCCTGGCAGGGGCTGGCAAGGCACCCCATGGCCACACGGGGCTCTGTGTCCCCACTGTCCACCCTCTCCGCCGAGCCCAAGGGAGCTGAAGCCGCCTGAGCTGGAGGGGCACAACGGGACGAGCCTGGTGGGCACGGCCAGCCCCGGGCGGGCTCACCCCACGCCCCGGGTGGGCGTGCGGATGTTGCGGTCCCGCAGCGTCCCGCAGACACCACCCTGCCCCGCTCGGGCACACCGGCCCCTGGCCGCGGAGCGCAGTGCCTGGGGTCCCGCCCGGCGAGGAGAGGAGCCAAGCGGGGAGATCCCGGGCAGCGTCCCCGCCCCCTGCCCCCACTCGCCTGGTTGGGGTCGGTGGCCCGGAAGACGTGGCAGGCCATGGGGGAGTCAGGGTTGTCGGGCTGCGCCTTGATCAGGTAGGCGAAGTAGGTGAGGTCGTGGCTGTTGTGGATGAAGCGGGCGATATGCTGCGCCTTGTGCTCGAAGATGAAGACGGCGGGCGCGGGGCTGGCGGGGCGGCCGGGGCTGGCGGGCACGCAGCGCAGCGTGGGCGAGCCCAGCAGCAGCAGCACCTCGCGGGCCGGCACCCCGCTGCCCGGGGCGCCGCCGGGCTCCTGCCGCTGGCCGCGGCGGCGGATCTCGGCCACCAGCCAGGGCAGCATGGGCAGCGTGGTCCGCCTATCCAGGCACGACGAACCCACGTACCACAGCCTGAAGCGCTTCTCCCCCGGCGGCGCCGGCTGCGGCTCGGGTTCGGGCTCCAGGGGGTGGGAGAGCGGCTCGCCCTCCCCTCGCTTCTCCATGGCGGGTGTCGGGCGCAGGACGCGTGGCTCCGCGGCCGCTTCCCCCGGCGCCAGGTGCAGCCGGCGGGGCCTGCGCTCGGCCGGGGCCGCTGCTAAACGCGCATCCCGCCGGGCACGTCCCCGCCGCCGCGCCGCCTCCTGCCTGCCCGCGCGGGGTCAGCCCGCGGGGCGGGGAAGGACGGCCGAGACACCCCACTCCCACTCCTCCTCCTCCTCTTTAACGCCCCAGGGCGGAGCGGCGGGGCTACGCCCCGAGAGGGCTCCGAGTCCTGGCCACCCCCGGTTCAGGGGCGGGACAGCCCCACCGACCCGGGCCCCAGAGGAAAACAACGTGCGCTTCGCTCCCGGCTCTGCCAAGTGCTGCCGGCCTCCCTGCCGCCGCGGGTGCTGGGCTTTGCCTGCGGCTCGCAGCGTGGCTGGCCGTGAAGGGAGAGGCAGGAGGAGGAGATCCGCAAGGGGAGGAAGGTCGCCGAACGGCAGAGAGGAGGTGGGGATGCTGCCGGGCCCGCCTCCCCCCCCCACCCCCCGCCCCGTTTGCAGAAGCTCCCAAGCGCTGTCTGAGTTGGATTTGATTCTGACGAGTCGGAGAGTCGCTGAGGAGAAGGGTCTCGGCAAGGAGAGGGGGTCCCAGGGCACCTCCCGAGCGCGGCGGCTTCGCTCCCACGGCCGCCTCTCCCCCGGCTGGTTCTCCCCTGCGAGGAGGGGAGCCGTGCGGCGGCCGTGCTACGCAGCCTCCCCCTGCGCGCTGCTGAGTCAGGAGTTTCATTACGGCTGATTTTAATTCTCCTTTTTCCTCCTAAGCTTGTGTTTCCTCCTTGAGCTTTTAATCGGGGGGGCGAGGGGGAGGTTTCCTCGTCGCTATCGCGATAACATCTCTTGTCAACGACAAATCTGCCACACACTGTAGATGTTAGTAACTAGTCTCCTCGTCTCCTCCACCTGAGAAAGTAGCTGGGCAAAGCTTTGCCAGCCATACAGCATCCGTATCCGTTTGGTAATTGGCAATTGTAGCGACTGTCCCCCCGTTTAAATCTGTAGCAGAAGCGGCGGTCACTCCCAGTACACGTTGTTATGGCCACCGTTTTAACCCTGTCTACTAATAAAAAAATCTGTAGTTTGAGCTAAAGAGCTGCTCTGTGTAATTTGAGACTGCGTGATTATTTGTGCAGAGAAGGGTCATGTAGCACTCAGGACACAGCCCACAGTAGTCTGAACTGACAAAAACTGTCGCATTTGCGGTATTTTCATACTGTTACAAACCACTCTGCTCATTTCCTGAGCAAACAATTTTGCTCTTCTTTTTTTTTTTTTTTTTTCGGTTTAACCATCTAGTTTATGCATTCTGGTTTATCGGTTGTAATTTTTAATTTTATATTGTTGTTTGGTAAGACCTCAAATATGTTCTCTCATGGCATTCTACAATGTCCCTTAAGACAGGGGAGCTAATGCCCCTTTTTGTCTTCTGCAGGCTGAGTATGTTCATATGAATATGAACCAGCTTTAATATGTACTACAGTGGTACAAGTTAAAGCCAGACTGGACTTGCTTTCCCAAATTGACTGTTTTCATACTTGATCATCTGAACTACATTGTTGTACGGTAGATTTTACAACCAGGGTAATTAGAAGTATAATGGCCAAATCTTGTGGCTCACAAACCTAAAAAAAATTCTTCTCTCTCACTCCTCACAGTTAGTATTAACCCTTTGGCTGAGAATGGTACTTAAGATTTTGTGCAACAGCATTGTGGAATGACAATTTGTGAGCCTCTCACCAGTGCTCCTGGAAGAAGAACTGTTTGGTTTATGGCAGCAGCGCTGGCACTGGTTTAATGCTGCAGTGAGCTGCTCCTTTCCTGCCAGTTCAGTTCTGTGAGCCGCCTCTAATTTAAGTGACAGCGCTTATAGAGAGAGCGCTGTTGGCACAAAGGGAGTGGGAATGATTGCTCGGGGGTGAAGGGAGCACCAAGACTACTTGCCCCTTTTGGCTACATTTGGTTAGACAATTCATCTAGAGCGTGAAGCTGCAGTTCAGTCACTTGAGCGCAAAGACCAATTTAACCTACCTGGGAAGTGAACTACACATTGGGCTTGCCCTAGAACATAGACAAAACCCCCTCATACATTCTTCTGCAATTGTTTCAGATGGGATAATCATTAAACGATTCCAATGTAGCAGCCTAAGCAGGAGGCTGCAACATACTGAATAGATGCAGCTGCTTACCACCACCATCTCTGCAACTAGAGATCCCTTCTGGTTTATGTTTGTATATGAACTACCAAAACCAGTTTGTGGACCGCCACCTAGGCTTTTAGGTGCTATGGCAATACAAATATTTAATAATAATCAGGCAACTTGAAGATAATCATGCAAACACATTAAAATAGCAAAAAAAAAAAATATTTTAAGCTATTACAGATGCCTTGATGTTCTCGCATCATACAAATGGAACAAGAAATCTTCACTTGAAGATGTTAGAGAGCTGTGTTTTTAGCTGATAAGGATGCAGTTCAATTACTGCAAATTATCAGGTAGAAATGAAATTCTAAAATGTGAAAAATGAATGTGAAATTCTTCAATTGTCACCATTTGTGCCTGTTTTGTAAAGCTATTTGGTTTTTCCTTATTGGGTGATTTGCATAATATGGTATGAGATCTGGTTATTTTGACTTATTTTTATTACTGAATTCTTAATACAAATCCTTTAGAACATGGAATTGATTTATATAAATGCTACCACTAATATTTTAACTATCTTCAAAATCAAATTCAGATGTTAATCCGAAGTTTTCATGCTTTCTTCTTGCTTCAGCTTTTTATGTCTCTATGAATCAATTCTTCATAGTAATCCCTTTTAGCTGTCCATTACTTTTATCCATTTACTTCATCATTTCTTATCCTTTAATCTGCCTAACACTTTTTATCCCCTCACCTCATTAACAGTGTTTCGGTAGTGCAGCGTTGCTTGTTTTTCCCCGGTCCTGGGCAGCTCCAGAGTGCCCGGCTTGGGCGCTGCTTCTCGGCGGGACTGGGGCTGCCGCAATTCCTGGGCGCTTCTGCTTTCTGCACACCGGGGCAGGCTGGCCAGGTTCTGCCGTCAGCGCGAGGGGCGAGACAAAGAGGCAAAGGAATTGTCCACTCCATCCGTGTGGTTGGCTGGAAAGCTTTAATGGCTGCGGGGAGCTGCGGTGGAGAAGCCACAACTCGCTCCCAATGACACGTGGATGAAAATGGCGCCGGGACCAGGGGGGCATGGGATTTTATAGGGAGCGGGACAGCGGTGACGTGGACCATGGCAACCAACGGGAACGCGGCAGGGGCGGACACGGGGCTCTGGGGCGAATGGGGATGCGGGGATGGGGTAACTGACAGGGAAGTTTCAGGAAGGGATGGGGGGTGGTTACTGGAGTGATGTGGAGAAGCTCCAATGGCAGACAGCCTGGAGCGAACCATCGCGGGGGGAACGGGAATGTACAAAGGGATACACAGAACCGGCTAACTAAGACATATCAGAACCCCTAATCTGAACCCAACCCGGGATACAACACAGTAGGAAGTCAGTCCTTTTGTTATTTTACTTTTCTTTTTAAAGTTGGTCCCCTTTTCTCATTTCTTCTCATTTGTAAGATTTCATGTACCTTTAAGCTAAAAATTCCAATTTTTCTCATATTGAGAACAGTGCTCCTTTGCCCATGACATCTGACATGCCTTGCATGTAATTTCTGGTGTTTAAACTATAATGATAACAAAAGTATCTTTCTCTTAATTATTTGCACAATGTAGTTAGGAATTAGCATAAAATATATAATCCTTATAGCTCAGTTAATGGGAATCAAAAACTTTGGGACAGAGAAGAAAGCAACTTTCCACAGTCCGTATCCACAGAGCTTTGAAAATACATGTCTGCTCTTGATGAAAGAACAGTTTCTCTCCAGATCATCCAAAACAGAAGTGTAAATGCAGCGCCCATGCCAGAGACATGACAGATAAAGTCTCTGGTGAGGAGCCACAATTTTATAACAATTCCTTTTTTATTATTATCATTAGCATTAGCCTTGGCCAAGCTTCTTGAAACAAATTGTAAAATCTGAAGGGAGCACTCTATTGAAAGATCTGAAGTACATAAAGTACTGTGGGCAATAATTGCCATAAGCATGTGCTGCAAGTGAAACCAACCACAGACCAAATAAGACTTTTTTGAATTGTTGATAACTTGCCATTATTTTTTGTTCCAAACATAGACATTAGATGCAAAACCTCTTAAAGTAAGGGATATTATTGAAGTGACCCAAACTAGATAAAGTTCACTAAATATAAGTGCCTCTGAACACCTCAGATTTGATATGCTTGTCAATGGAGTACTACATGTAAAGGTTATTTTTCCACATAAAATGGAGAATGTATTTTCTTTCTGTTTATTAGAGGAAGCATGTTTAGTTCTCTAAGACCATACCTTGATAATATATGCTTTTACTGCACATGGCACCACAGCAGCCATTTCATATATTATATCTGGGTCTTCAGTTCATACTCAGTGTTAAAGGATTTAGACCTGCAGAATGGTAAGCAACCATAGCTCTCAGTAATTTCTTAAGCAGCAAAGAGACCTCAGCATCTCATATGATCAGACTGTTAATTGCTAGTAATTATCCATCCCCTTAAGCTTTCTAGCCACAATTTTAATTGCAGAAAAAATATTATTAGAGGAGCTGTAGGCTTACTTCAGTCACCTTGGATTATTATTTCAGTAACATGCCCTGAAGATAGAATTGCTTCTAATTCAATTGCTTTTCTAAGAATTATCTCACTTAACTGTCTGGGAATTCAAGGTCCATTTCCATATTTGCTTTATTGTTTTAGTTTAAACTAGTCATATTTTATTTTACTTTCAGATCACTTTTTTTTTACTTTCAGATTTTATTTTACTTTCAGATCACCTATATCTGAGATATAGGCATTTTTACTTTAGAAGCCATTTAATTGATTTAAACTACCTGGTCTTATTTGAAGACTGTAATGAAATAACTTCTGGAAATACAACTGAAGTACTAGAAAGTTCAGCAGACTGGATATATTTCCAGGGCTTTAAGCTTTAGCTGCTAGAGAAACTCTGGTGCCTCTTTTTTTAAAGTACATAAAAAACCTCACTAGAAATAATGAAAATTGAATTTTGCAGGATGTATAAAGATTACAATAGTTTAAAATGCAATGCCAAAGTTTTGAGTAAGACATATTGGTCTTGCAGAGATATGTCAATAGCAGAGGACAATTGCTGCAACTTGTAAACAATAAAAATGATGAAAAATTATTCTGATAAGAGGTGGGTTGGTTTTAGCGTTTTCTTCCTAAGTGGCACTAATCTTTTTTGATCAAAATGAGACTGAATTTGTTCTGCCAACAAGACACACTCCAAAACAGATTTAGGGGAACTGGAATGAGCAAAGTTCATAAGAGAATAATCCCTAGGTAGAAATTTTATAAACATCTCTAGAACTTAAAGCAACCTGGCACATTTTATGTCTGTGTTCAGTGTATTGTTATTTTATTTAATGTAGCACTGATTTGGAGAAACGATTCATTAAATTATTATATTGCTCTTCAAAGAGAAATTCGACTGGGGAAAGATTTTTACTTAAGTAATTTTTTCATATCACAGTCGTCCCATGAAACTTTACAGTACAGCAAACTTAGAATCCAGTGAGGAACCACAACACATTTTATTTAAAACTAAGTTTTAATCTGGAGTCCTGTGTGATCACAGCATCTTTCCATGTAGAAGTATGTGAAATTTGTTGGAGTTTTTAGTTTTGGGGTTTTTTTAATAGGGCCCCTGCCCCCCTAAACTGCATCACATTAACTTACTAGAATCCCTGTTGTTGAGGTTTGGCAGCTGTCAGCTGAGTTTGGCAGCTGTCAGCAGCTCAGATCAGCTGCAAAGCTAGTTACTGCAGGAGATAGAGCAACTTCTGCAACAAGAACTTCCATATTCCCTATTACTTATTTTGTAAAAAAGGAGCCATTTATTTCTCTACTATTCCCCAGCCACTGCAGTAACAGCAACTTACAAAAAATGAAGAAAAAGAGATGAAGTGCTGCAACTGCTGGAGTCTACTTCTCTCCCTAACAGTGCCTGCTACATCTCCCTCATTTGTGATTTGGAAGGGATCCTGGCCCGCTCCAATTCTCTAGCAATGGAAACTAAGACAGAATTTCTTGTCATTGCCAAAGCTGAAAGGAACATATTGATATTATTTCACATATATATTATTACAAAGGATGAACCACAAGCTAGAAAGGTTAGCAAATGTGGAGTAGAGTGTAGAAATAACACAGAAGAGAGATGCTTTGGAAGGCAAGAGTACTCCAAAGGACACAAATCATGTCTCTTCAAGAGGAAAATGCAAATACCATTATGACTTCAAGTGTACCACTACTGAAGTGTTATTGCAGCTTCTCTACTTCGTACTATATGTGTGGTAAAAGAAGGTACAGCTTAGCATGAACAGCAGGGCAGTAGTAGGCCCAACACAATACTAAGAATGGTGCCAGTGTAGCTGCTAACATTAAAAAAAAGAACAGATGGGAACTCCTTATAATCCTCTTTCTCATCGTCCTTGACTCTCTCCTAGGTAAATCGACATCTGTTGTCTTGACTCTCTTGACTGCTGAGTATCTCTCATCTCCCCACATTCCCAACTGCAAGAAGCAGTGTGACACAGCACACCAGCGATTCATGCCAGACATGCACTTACATTCCTCATTTAAAATGTACCATTCTCAAGCTTCATGTCTGGTTGCAGTATCCAGGACTTCCCTGCTCAGAAGCATCACTGGGAAGGAAGCCTGTCTTGCTTTAATGTGGGCAAGATCTCAGATGAGTATTTTTTATAAACACCTGTAAAGTGCCAAAGACTCAGCCGGGATAATATTAATGGGGAACAGAAAATTTCTTTTCAACTTCAATAATACCAAGAACATCTGAAAATTACTTTTCCAATTCAGAGGTAATTCACAGGGGAATTCAGCACCCAGGCCACTTTCAGTGGCAGAGAAGTGAATTGCCAAATGTGTCACAAAGACACTGACAACTAGACTGCATAACAGAATAATACAGAGGAAGAATTTTAGAGTGGTCAAATGGCATGAAAACCTTGGACAGAGAAATGCAAATGCTTTTTTTCTGATCAACATACAGATCTAGAAAAATCTCCATGAGAGATGTATAAACAGGGAAAAGAGTAAAATGAGAACAGGCCCCAAATGCAAAATGATATTATTTGAAGAGCAAGTCATAATGCAGAAATGTTAGTATAATTAAGTTACAGATTTAAACTGCTGCAAACATGCAGTGTATGGTATGTATTCTATTAACATGCTGAATGTTGTTTATGTAACTGGGAATCTTTGTGCTCATCTTGATAATAATTTAAAAAGAAGTTAGTTTGTTTCCCTACAATGTAAGAAGTGGGATGGAAGTTATGGAGACATAAATTCCTAGTTCCAGATCAAACTACAGAGGGGAAGAAGACAGAAGTCCTTATCCTGTAGCCAGATGTGCTGTCAAAGTATTGCTGTTAGGCAAGACTGTATGTGGCAGTGCCACTTGGTGACTGATGCTGGGACAAAGTCCTCTGGAATTATTATCTAGCACAGAGACTTATTGTATGAAATAATAAATTTTCCTTACTTTTCCAAAGCTCATTATGTGAAGTGCAAAACTGACATTGAAACTTCCAATTTATATAAATGTAACAATATTTGTAATGTAAACACTGACAGTATTTGGAAACTACAGTGCTTACACATATGAAACAGAAAGGGTTCTTGAAGTAAGGCAGCGTTGTAATTAGCCATAGCAGGTAAATGCAGTTTAGGGAAGAGAAAACCCAGAAATACTAAAATTAGCCTTCCTTCGTGGAGAAGATCAGCCATCTCAGCTTCCTTATTTCCTTAATGACACAAAGTCATACATAATTAAGAGGCCTATCCCAGTAACTCAACTAGGTCATTTCTCCACCTTCCCTCAGAAAAGCCTTGGAAACAAGAATCAGGAAGACCTTCCAAGCATCCAGAACTGGGTATGAGGAATGCTGAGTATCATCCTTCTGACTCGTGTGCTGGTATTGGCTAGGGAAAAATTCTTTTTCTTTACAGAGCTTGTAGGGAGCTGGTTTGGATTTGTGCTGCAAACATTGTTAATAATAGCAGAGACGGGTTTTTTTTGTTGCTGAGCAGTGCTTACACAGAGCCAAGGCCTTTTCTTCTTCTCACACCACTCCAGTGATGGGGCTGGCGGTGCATGAGTAGTTAGGAAGGGACAGTTGGGACAGCTGATCCCAGCTGACCCAAGGGATATCCAATACCGTATGACATCATGCTCAGTATATAAAGCAGGGGGAAAAAGGCGGGAACAGTTGGAGTGATACTTGTCTTCCCAAGTAACCATTACACAGGATGAGACCCTGCTTCCCTGGAGATGGCTGAACACCTGCCCATCCTTGGCAAGTGGGGAATGAATTCCTTGGTTTGCTTTGCTTGCCTGTGCAGCTTCTGCTTTACCTATTGAACTGTCTTTATCTCAACCCATGAGTTTTCTCACTTTTACCCTTCCAATTCCCCCTGTCATCCCTCAGCAGGGGGACTAAGTGAGCAGCTGTGGGGTGCTTGGCTGCCAGGTGGGGTTAAACCACAGCACCTCATACACTAAAGAGCCAAGAGATCTGCATGAGTGAGTATGGACACTGTGCAATAAAAAGTAAAGGAGGTATTTGGCCAAAATTTCAAGCAAAATTTCAAGCAAGTGACAAGCAAATCCAGTTATGAGCTGGCTGAACCTCAGGAAGGAAGCATTGCAACAGCATACCAGGCACTCAGGTCAGGTACTGACCTGCACCAATCCAGCTTCCTAATGAAGCAAATGCCTGGCAGGTTATCAGCCCAACCAACAGGTATGTAACTGTATTCAAAATCCATCTGGAAAAGGAGCTCTACCATGATCAACCACAGAATCTTGGAGAGGACAGAGACGGCTCAGTTTTTTGTGTTTCCCCCCCACAGTCCCAACAAGGAGCAGCAGTTCTTCAGAGATATGACATTTTTTTCTCTGCAAGTAGATCAAATTACTCAAGACACGTTTTTGTGGTATTCTAGTACCCACAAGGTCTTAACAGAACCACCCTGCATGCATGCCTCTGCAAAGGAGTGGAAATTACCCTCTAATTACACCTAAGTCCAAGAGGGTAATAAAACATTCAAACAGGAAAAAGAAACATTCTTCCCCCAGTTTATCACCTCTGTACTTTTGTTTTCAATTCATCCAAGGCAACTTGTCTTCAAGTGCTCTAATAGAGTGCAAAGGCTTAAAAGGGGGAAGGTAAAAACAAAGTGGGTGGGCTCACAATGAACCGGTATACCAGTCATATATGTGGTTAAAGGAAGGCAGTACAAATTTATGGAAGCAGAAACAGAGACATACTTTTACTTGGCCTAAGTATGCAGAAGCTAAATATATAAAACACTAATGCACAGACATCATCCAGCTATTTGTGCACTCTTTCTGTGGAGCTTTCTACAAAATAGCTTTCTACAAGTGTGCTGGTGTATTTGAACTGTATGGGGGAAAAAAAAAAAAAGTCATGTAAAGAAGACAACAGTCATAGCTAGGACATTCCTTCATTATTCTCTCCCCTGAATTTGTTGACTGTGCAAGACCCTACTCCCCCCCTTCCTTCCTCCTGCTCTGTTCTAGGCAAATGTTGAAAAAATTAAAATGTTTACTTGTCTCCTAAATACAGCTAAGGAAAGAAAATCACTTGAATGTAATTTCATGCAAAATTTCATTAATCTCACATGTCCTCTGTCTTTTCCTGGTTCAATACATTTTGTCTAGCTTTAAGTAATTGATACAAAGAGTCCTTGCAGCCTGCAGTTACCCATTAACTCCTTGGTACCTCATCACAGAGAAAGACTGCATATGTCTGAACTTCATCTTAATTTAATAAGGAAAGAAATTTAGTCATTGTCTAGTCCTGAACTTTACTCATTGCAATATTTACAAGACAGACTTCCATGCAGTAGGCTTAAAACAAAACACAGATCAGCTTTGTCTTTATTACCTACATGTTTAATGACTATTTGTGGACTTACAAAAATATTCATGTTATACAATTTCTGTTAATCAACAATTAGAATTAGGAACACATAAGGACTCCTGATTTTCTTTGAAAAGATCTGGTTTCTGCACATATAGACAAACAAATCACCAGCTTGTTTGGACATATTAATATTGCTACCCTTAAAACTGTTAAGTTTTTTTGTTTGGTTTCCTTTTAATAAAATACTTAATTCTTCCATTACTCAGTAGATGAACTCCTGCTGATAGTGATCAGGGCACATTTCAAAAGTTTGAATACATAGCCAACTTTAAATCATAGCTCTTCTGAAAATTCTCAAGACAGTAAATTAGTGTAGTACACATGGCCAAGCATCTTCCAGCCAGAATTACAACATGCTGGAGTTCAGGGACATTTTAAAAAATATTCATCAATACTTCTAGAATATCTGACTTGGCAAAATAAAAGTCTTTACAAAGGCTGACAACTTGCTGCTTTTGCTGATGGGGCAAGCAAAAATGCTAACTGGGAGTTTCCTCATTACCTTCCAACATCTACTGAATTGTTAAGACATGATTAATTAAATCTTCTTTTCCATGCAGTTCCAATGAAGGCACAAGTATTTCCAGCTATATGAAGAATGTATGTGCATTGGAACACATAGGAAGTTATTTGTAAGGCTCCAGCTTTACTAAAAAAAAATTACAACCATATTTTTTCTGGAACTCTTGCATTGATGTAAAACAATTAATTCACTAGGCCAAAGCATGACAATGTTTTCCAGTTATAGCAGCCTTACACTCCCACTTCTGCAAAGTAAAAACAACAAAAGAAATCAGCTGCTCACATCCCTTTTCCATACACATTTGTTTGCTCTATCATTCAGCCCTGAGCCCTTGCAGACAGACAAGGGAAGAGACAAATGGGAAGTGTGCTCCCAAGAGCATTTGGTGACACTACACGAGGAGGGTCCCAGAAAGACCAATCTCCTCTCCCCAGCCACAAAGCAAACACCTCAGACTTCAACCAGCATAAACAAAGTATCATCCAGATCCATGGTCATGGCCAAAAACTTTCCTCAAAGTCAACACTGTTTCACTGATTTGGGCTTCTAATCAAGTCCAAGTACTGTTTTTAGGCATCATGCATAATGCTTAAAATAGGGGCGTTCCTGAAAGGATTGTAGCATATGCAGCACGCACAATGTGCTACAGTTTATTTTTATAGCACAAAAAGGCAGGCATAACCTGTATCAATGACTTTCAGTCAGCTCGTAAAAAATGTTAATTTAAAAAACAGATTTGAGTTAGAAAGGTAGAGTAGGTGTTCACACTTTAAGTGGGCCTGAAATAATTTGAGGATCTGTCCCAGCAAAGCTGGTACTCAGTCCCTGCCAGCCCAAAGTTGAAGCAGGAACTTCAATCTGCTTATCAGTGTGAATTATCCCTCCTCAAATTTACTTGTTCTACTACACCACCAGCACATGTGGAGATGCAACAGTATTGCTTTTTTTACATCCCACAATATTTGCAGTGTGTTTTGTTTTACGGAAAATTCAAGAAAAAAAAATTAAGAGGAGAGCATGCAAGCACATTGGATTAATCACTCCCCTTTAGAAATGCCCCCATTCTTCAACATCAAAGTCAATATTTTGTTGGTTAGGACACCTTCTTAGGACAAGCATGCACAACACAGTCCAGTGGCTGCCTGTTACAATGCAACACGCAAAGAAATCTTTTAGTGTGGTCCTTTCTCTGACGTGCTTGGCTACCTCTCCAGCCTGAATTTTCAAGTTTTTGCTTGACTTTTCTAGTTCAGAGGTTGAAGTGAGGTATCTAAATGAATATTTAATTAGAAAGAAGACTGCTGACCAAAACATCAAGCAGAATGCCACAGATTAACAATGGATGAAATGAAAAAACAGAAACCCATTAAAATACTTTTGAATTAATTTGCCTTTCTACCTTTATGCAAAATTAGCCTCTGGGCTTCACTTGAGAGAATTTTGGGTCTCTGAAAAAACTTAATGCATTAATTCAGTCTTTATAAGCCTAGGTGGTGGGAAACAAATATTTGAAATAAACAAGCTGTTAGGACAAGTACGTTCTCCAGTTATTAAAAGACTGGAAGCCAGATATGCAAATAACTGCAATCAACTACCTGACAATGCTATTCTTCAAGAGTATCTGTATGCTTGTAAGTTCATATTCTCCTTATATGTAATACTACTGTTGAGTCCAAGCCCATCCTAATTTTACAAATAAAAATATTAACGTGGGATTTACACTTCTCTCAGTATCTTCCCAGTCAACATTTTCAGGTATCTTTATGCACTACAGAATTTAATGTGTAGTTCCTTACTTGTGGGTATTAGGAAGTCTATAGAGATGCTTCTCCATATACATCCTGATCTTTTGTCTACCAGGATGAGCAAAGCTGGACAAGTTTTCACAAACACTGCAGAGCTGACTTCAAGTAATCAAAAGTAAAGCAATCTTCACAGCAATGCAAGGGTGATGCTGACCAACTCCTGTCAAGAGGACAAGGATACATACCTGGCTGAACAATGGCACTTTATTCCCTATGCAGAATGGAAAGTTTACTTGATCTTCCTCCAACATGTCACTGAAAATAAAAGTTCCCTTCAAACTGTTTCAAGAACAGATGCCATTTCCTTGAACTGTCTGAAGAAGTTCTAAAAAGCAAGAATTGGGACAAATTTCAGTTGCTTGAAGAAAAGCTCGAACTGCAGTTCAAACTAGTGTGTTAGACAAAAAACACTGTCCATATTTCTCTCTTTCAATGTACAGCTTGAACTGAAAGTTTCTGCTTTTCTTTCTGTAGACTGGTTGCCATTTGAACACATTAACTATGAAACCTATAAAGGTGACGACTTATTAGCATGGGCTTGCTTATTAATAGAAAAAGATGCTACAAAAGAAAAAAATAAAAGTAACTCTTGTGCCATAAAAAAAAAACCTTTCTCACACAAATATTTCTACTCCCAGCTGAAATAATCCAGACTTCTCAGATGTAGCATTCATTTCGTGAAGTAGCTGAACAACAAATTATTAAATAGGCTTCAACCAGAATAAATAGAACATTTTACAACACCCAAGGTTTCAGAATAGCCTTCTCAAATTTCTGCCAACCAAATTCCAAGGATCTATTTAAATTTGTATGATATTCTAGGTGATGTATTGACCCTTTAAACAGGAATGACAATACAAGGGTGATGTTTATGCAGAATTAAAGTTACATAAATTCATAGATGGAGACATAGCAATTAAGAGTCAGTGGTGATAAAGCAGACTGATCTCCATTCCTAATCATTAGCAAGTGTTAGGCTTAAGCTAAGTTTTAGATTTTGAGGCTGGGGAACAATTCTGTAGATCAAAAACACTCTATGAACTTTTAATACGGCAGAATGATAGCTGTCAAGCTCTGAAAGATTTCATGTCTTTGGTTGTTAGTTTATTTGTAAGAGAAATTATCAATTACTGTTAAATTAACATTTTCAGGTAAGTGAGGTAGAACTAAATACTATGAAGTAAGTATTCTGTGTTTTAAATAGTTATTTAATGCCTCCTGTTTGCATGAATATACAAGTAAACAAGCAGCACAAACAGGGTCAGGGTATACAGCTGACCCTCACAACAATGGCACTGTTGTTTTTAGGAGACTGAACATTCAAGTAACACTTAGGACAGACCTTGAACTGTGGTATCGTCATTTCAAAAGATTTGTCTGTTATTTGTCCTGAAGGGTCTGCCACTGTTAGTGTCACTGTGACATATGGGTACTTCAGAGACCTGCAGGTGTCAGAACTCATCGCAACTCCCAGTTTCCATTTCATATCTACAAACTACAGAGATGAAAATTATTGGAAATAGTGTCACAGACAGAGATCTACCCCCACATTGCTATTCACTTGGAAGGATAGTTCACAGACAATACACGACATCTAGAGATCTTATCCAAATGGAAAACAAACATTAACATTCAGGTATTATTGTGACTACAAATCATCTGCCCTTCCCTTTAATGGTGAATAAATAAGTAATTTAGTAAGTTATTTCACTTTATCTGTTTTCCTTATTCAAGTACAATCAACAGGCAAGTACACTTTTCTTAAAATTCTAGTAAGAGGAGCTTAAGCCACAGAATTCACCCAGCTTGTATATTATGCTTGTGGGTTTTTGTCATGTTTTCTTTTTTTTTAGAAGTATCTAAATATAATCAAATAATTCAGAATAGCAATAACAGAGAAAAATTATGTCATTTCATAACTACATTTTAGATAAATCAAAGCACATAACAGATACATTTCAGACAAGTAAGTTATAATTTTTAGCCTTTTGTAAAGAAGAGCCTTTAGAAGTTTATATCATACCTCAGAAGAAGATTCTCCTCTCCTAATTCTATACTCTTCTAAACTCAGAAAAAAATCTTAAAATATAAACAGATTGCTACTTTTTCAAGGAAAAAGGAAATGCTGGAAACTGACAGAAAGTATCTTTAAAAATAATGTTTAAATTTAAGGGAGACAAAGAATATGCTGAGGAGGGAAACAAAGGAAGTCAAGTGCTGGTGTTAACAACTTTAAAGAACAATTTACACTTAAAACAGATTTACATAATGAGCCAATTCAACAGTCTGCCAGACTGACTGCCATTCATCTTCCCTAAGAGTACTGCAAACATGAATTTTTAAAAAGGTAGAAAATGTGACTTTATCATCCAAACAATAATATTAGAAAATTCTCCAGCACGTAGACAACCTTTATTGTATATGCTGCTTTATCTGAGTAGGTATTTGGCAACACGTAAATGTGCACACAGGTAGAAAAGCTTTCTGCAGACTATCTACCACTGCCTGCCTGACAATACAATACAACACACACAGTGAGACACTGACATTTCTGAAATGTTCACCATTAGCTCAGCTGCACTTTGTCCTTTAGTTACCTGCCCCACTGTGGCCGTATTTCTTGCATCTTCTGACACAGCAATGGCTTTGCCCTGCTCATTCCACACGTGACGAATAACTTGAACTGCATGTTTTGGCAGTGTGCTGATGCCACTGCCCAAGGTGGTGACAAGTTCTTCTGTAGAGAGGTTGTTTCTGGCTGCTGTGCTATAATAGATACATCCAGAGACCACTGCATCAATTTCATTCTCCACCAGTTTAATACAATGCCTCATTTCACCCCAAAGAGACAGCTTTTATTTCTACTTTACATGTACTTTAAAACAATTCAGTAGCCCGTGATTACTTTTTTTACCAGAATGTTACTGATCTTTTGTATCCATGTGCAAAAAACAACATGACCTTAATATGTCTTAATATGCAGAGGCCTAGCTTCGCTGGGCTCCCACAACATCCAACATCAAGCCAAAAGTAATCACAGCCTCCAAGTGCCGTAGTAACTGGAAGAAGGCTGAAGTCAGTGAGGGGTCTGTGCCTAGAGCAGTTAAAATAGTATCATTACTTTAGAAACTCATTTAATTAAACACCCAGCAGGTGGAATTGAAGTACCACCATAAGTAAGGACTTCTAGGTCACAGTATAATGGTTACCAACAGAAGTCAAATGATGCCATAATTCAACTGAAAAGGCTGCAAGTTCAAAAAATTGCCACTTGATTTCCTCTACAGAAACAAGTAAACAAAAAAATCCTGCTCTATGTTTGCTCATGCAGCTTCACTCCTCTTAAAGAGGCATTAATACAAGAGAAAGTGAGTTGGTCCTCCAAGTAGCATGGTTGAATATAACTCCAGACGTTCTATTTGGTAGATGGAAAAATAGTACTTTAAATTTCTATTCGTATATTTTCCTGAATTGTATTAAAATTACATAAAATGTTTAGAAACTAGATATTAAAAGAACTAGCAAGATCTTGAAAATTTTATCTTTCTAAAAATATAAAAATTTATCAATGAAAAATACTACCTAAAAACTCAACTCATGGCAGAATGCAATATTATAAGCTCTATATACTTCAAAAAGACACCAATGCTGTTTTCTGATCTCAAAGAAACAAGAAGTTTTTAAAACACACTTTTTCCAGGCAAAGGCCCAGCTGACTTAGCTTTAAAAGTGAGCTTAACTTCCTCTATCTGGCCACTAGTTCTAGAGCTTGCAGACAGCATCTCAGAACAACTTCCTATTTGTATTTTTTAATTCTAAAAAGTGATACTATATATTAAGTAACTACACTTTTTAATGACACAAACTAAGCCCAGATGTTCTTTTCTGTGTACTGAGACTTACAAACTTTTGCCCTTTTCCCAAATCAGTTCATTTTATATTGACATTTGATATAACTTTTCGATATCACCATTAAGTTGTGATGGAAGGAAAAAGAAATGGTGCAAAGTAAATTATTTTGTGCTTACCTAAATAGAAATGAAAGAGTGTTAGCTACTTTTGCCAGGTCACCAATAGTAATGTCAACCCCCGATGTTTGAATTCTCTAGAAACAGAATGTTCAAATAATTACAAATAATAAATTATGCATTAGTGAAAGCATCTTTGTATATACAAACACACAAGAAACACACACAAGAAACCCCACATCAAGTTGGGAATTCTATCCTTAACAGCAGATACACCTACTATTCTTGTCACAAGGGCTGGTGTGCCAACTTACCTGACACAATTCAGCTGTATTTACACCTGGGATCTTATGGTTCAGATGTTGAATTATTTGTTCACACTGTGAAAAAACCATGTTTGAAGACATTGTTGATACAAAAATGGACAAAATGAGTGAAGAGTGCAGAGTAAAGACTGAAGTAATTGAAATGACTGATTTTAAAATTCCATCAAATCCAAGGAAAGAAAATGAACCAAATCAAGACTTTAGTTTCTACCTCACTATTGCTCATGTGCACACTGCAGTAAACAACCCAAGTGTTTTTTAGACCAGTTACCTTGATATATCATTTAGACAAAATAAGATTTTTAGAAGTCTTCTGTGATAAAAACATAAATTTAAATCAAACCCATTGCTCTTAGTAGGACTGATCTGTTTTATGAGTCAAGTCAAGGTACCACATACCTAAGGTTCCCTTTGCATCACACAAAATCCAAAAGAGCTTTAAAAAAAGGCTTCCTGGAGTGCTAAAAGCCCTTCCCCATCCCATTTATCGTCCTACTTACCAGCTCAGCAAAAAAGTCTTGAGGTATTAAACGAATCTTATCTGCTGCACCACCATCATCTGAAAAACAGTAGCGATCAGAAGCAAATACCTAAATAAAGTGTTACAGCAATAAATCAAATCTTTCTCTGAAAAATGCCTAGGCCATCACGCATGCATTTACCGTCATTTAACTCAATTAATTTTAACCCACACGTTCCTAAAGAAAGCCCCGGCTGCCCGAGCTCCCCACTCCCTCACCCCGGGTCCCCCCGCCTCACCCAGCGCCACCAGCGCTCGCGCGAGCGCGCCCGCGGAGCCACCGGCCATGGCGCCGCGCGCCCGCCGAGCCCCGGCTTCCGCCACACAGCTCTCGCCGCGCTGATTGGCTCCGAGCGCCCCCAGAGCGAGGCAGCGGCAGCGGCGCCGCGCTGATTGGCTGCGGCGTGGGGAGCATGCGCTCCTCCCGCCCCGCTGCTGCTGCTCCCGCCCTCACGGAGCGGAATCCGGGACTGGCCTCGGGAGGGTTGGGAAGGGCACAACAGCCGCCACGGAGCGAGGCACGCTCGCTGGGCGCAACGACTTGTTCGCCGAGAGCGGTTTGCTGACAGGGTTTTCTTGGTGCTCGTTGTCAAAGGCTCAGGTACGCAGATCATAGAACCATAGAATGCTAAGGGATTGGAAGTGGCCGTAGAGATCATACAGCCCCAATCCCCTGCCATGGGCAGGGACACCTTCCATTAGACCAGGTTGTCCCGTCCAACCTGATCTCGAGCACATCACGGATGGGACATCCACAGCCTCTCTGGGCAACTCATTCCAGTGCCTCCCCACCTTCGCAGTAAAGAATTTCTTCCTAATATCTAACCTAAGTTTCCCCACTTTCAGTTTGTACCCACCCATTCCCCCTCGCCCTGTCACTACATTTCCTGACGAAGAGTCCCTCTCCGGCTTCTTTGTAGGTGCCTTTCAGACAAGGGAAGGTTGCCATGAGGTTTCCACACGACCTTTTGTTCTTCGGGCTGAACAGCTCCAGCTTCCTCAGCCTGTTTTCGCAGGGGAGCTGATGCCTGTTCGGTGTGCGTGTTCCACAGACGGTAACTTGGTACCGAATGACTGTACAGGTGGACTGTGGAATCAGCCCATACGCCTTCAAATAAACTCTGCGGTTTGGGGGCCACTTGTGTAGGTAAACTTCAGCTTTATAGGGAAATAACCACCTTTTGTAAAACTACAAACAGAACTCTGTTGAATAAGCATTTCAAGCCGATATTAATTAAGTTTGAACTGTGGCTGGAGTACTAAGGCAACACTGACCCTTCAGCAGTTTCACTTGTCAAAATAATATTTTTACACTTCTCTAGTATCAGTTTTACCTTTGCTTTTAACTTTTTAATATATATAGAGATAATAATGTTATAATCTCAGTAGATCTCTTCTGAGACAGTGACAGTAGTAAAACATAACTCGTCCCACAGTAGTGCTAACTAAACCTATGTATTTTCAGTAAGTGTTAATGAAAGAATTGAAGCCTATATAACTTAGATCAAAGTTACAAGGTGCTTATATAGCTTGAGTTATATCAATATAACCTAAATCATGACTTTTTGTATATCTATATAACCTGATATATCAATATAACCTAAATCATGACTTTTTATGTATCTATATAAACTGATACATATATAACCTGAATTATAGCTTTTCTTTACAATGTAATGGCCAGTATATGGTTAACTAGTTGCTTAATGCTGAATATGCAAAAAGAAAAAACTCACCAGGTGGATAGCTTTAGAGATGGATAAATATAGTACTAGTGAAAAATTGGCAAGTGCAAAACCAATTAGCCACAAAACAAAGAATTTAGGCCAGTTAAGACCAGACAGACCAAGGAACACCATTAACTGCGCATGCTATAAAGACAAAGTTGAAAAGTTCACATGTGAAGAAGACCTTGGAAGCCTTCATCAAAGACCGCTGATGACCCCCAAATTGGGGAGACACAAGCGCGGTGCAAAAGAACGATCTCATAACCATGAGATCATACAGTGTAAATTAGTTCTGGTGTGTATGTGATGATGCTGTAGTGACATAGTGACACTAAACAATACTTACCGTATAAATATACCACAGCACTTGACAAAGGTCAGTGAGTTAGGTGGAGAAATCCCCCTCACCATCAGCACTGCAACAAACAAATAACTGCTCTGTATACATTGGTCTGTGGGGATTTATTTCCAGCCTATCTTTCAGGCATCAGAATCTGTAATATATTTCAGGAAAAGACTAATCATTATGGAACATGGTGTGTTTTTATAAGCTTTATACATTTATGACCTGTCTGATCTTGGCCTCTCCCTTCTAAGGTATCTAATTAAGTGTGCAAATTATTTTGAGTAGTCTATGTTTTTATGACCTCATGGTTGTCAAAACACTGACAATGTATGCATCACTGAGCTATGTCTCTGATGCTGAGGATTTAACAATCCCTTTGTTCTTAACTTACCTAACTCTGATACATGCTTTATTATCTAGAGACCTTTAAATGTATTACAATTTCATTAAGTCTCTCAATAGTGCCCTTAGCACTATGACTAATATTCATTATGGTACTTTTCTTTCTTACTTTCTATCTCCAAAATGTGGAGATAGGAGCTGAAGTTTAATATCTTGGTGGTTACGTAATTACAAAATCATTTGCTGAAATTTTAAAATATTTTGGGTTTATTTTCATAGGCAAATAAATGTGCATTAAATTTTAAAATTTGGAACAGAAGGTGGTGAAATATGAATGCATTTTAGCTTGTCTGCCTATCTGTGGAAAAGAGGCTGACTCCAACCTGTCTACAATCTCTTTCCAAATAGCTGTAGAGAGTGATAAGGTCCCCTCAAGCCTCCTTTTTTTCCAGGTTAAGCAACCCCAGCTCCCTCAGCTGTGCCTCATAGGATGTGCTCTCCAGACCCTTCACCAGCTTTGTTGCCCTTCTCTGGATTCACTCCAGCACCGCTGAACTGCAGATTCCAGAACGGACACAGTACTGGAGGTGTGCTCTCACTCACCAATGCCACGATGTGTTCCTTTATTTTGAGCCTTTCTGAAATAACTTGAAAGAAGGCATAACACTAAAGGCACAACATCTGGTATGTGTACATCTATAAAATGTAATCACACTGTATATGCTATGTATGAATGAGATTGTGCTTCATTTTAGTCAAAAGGCCAAGAAATGCCATGTTTAAAGGTCCTGAGATGGGAAGTATGATGGGATTTGTAGCTATAGAAGATAAATGTTGTTTTTAATCGTGTTTAACACATCTTGCAGTAATTTTCAGCAAGACATATGGGGACCTCACCAACCAAGTCCTTCCTGCTACACTGAGGTCTTCTCAGGCAAGATGAAGCCAGGGAGCCAGGCACCCATCTTTTCTCTCTGGCAAGCAGTGCCAGGACCTGTGGGAACGGCCTGAAGTTGTGTCAGGGGAGGTTTAGGTTAGATAACACAACAAGTTTCTTCATCCAGGCGGAGGTTGGGCACTGGAAGAGGCTCTGCAGGGAAGCGGTCACAGCACCAGCTTGGCAGTGTTCAAGAATCGTTTGAACAATACTTTCAGGCACACGGTGTGATTCTTGGGGACGTCCTGTGCAGGGCCGGGAGTTCGACTCCATGATCCCTGTGGGTCCTTCCAGCTCAGAATATTCTGTGATTCTGTGGTGTGGGGGTAATTTACTGCCACTGCTGCTCAGCAGTTGCCCTGACTCCCTTTGTCCCGCCTCGGCCCGCGGCCTGCCCCGTCCCCCGTGAGCGTTATTTCGCTGAGCGCTGCCCATGCCTTCCCGCCGCGGTTCAGCTTAGCTGCTGGAAGCCGCTTCGGAGGGGCCGGTGCCGGAGCGCTTGGCGTGCTCTCCCCGCGGCTCCGCCTGATCGGCTCCAGCCCCGCCGTGCCCCGACACCGAGCGGCCGCGCCCCCCGGCGGCTGCGGTGCGCCCCGCAGGCCCCGGCGGCGGCGCGGGAGAGGAACCGCCCGTTGCCCCGCTGGGAGAGTCCATTGCCGGGGGAGCCAAGAGGGCGGGGAGAGGGGAATCTCCCGGGTCTCGCCGCCCGCAGCACTCCGGGGACAGACGGCGGCCCCTGCCGGGCGCGCCGCCTCGACCATCTATGCGAAGCGGCGCGGCGGTGCGAGCGGGCGCTGGGCGGGAGTTTCCTCCTTCGCCCGCCCCCCCTGCGAGGCGCGGCGCGGTGACGCGGCCCCGGGTCAGGGCTGAGGCGCGGCGGCACCGTGAGGCGCTGTCAGAGCCGCGCTGAGAGGGTCCGCCCAGCACCGCACCGGGATCCGCCGCCGCTGCCATGGAGCCCCATCGCTGGCTGCCCCTGGAGGCCAACCCCGACGTGAGTGCCCGGCCTGGGCGGTGGGGCGCTGCGTGTGCGCGGGGGGCTGCCCGCCCGGCAGCCTGCGTGCTGTGGGGTTGGCGGGAGGATGGCGGAGGGGACAGGGCAGAGGGCTCCGGGCCGCGCCGGACCTCATCGCCTCTTAAGGGATGGCTGGTAGTGGCAGGAATGGAGGAAGGTCTTATCCTGTGGATTCGATTGGGTCTTAACTACCTTCTGTTTTCTGCTTTCTTTTCAGGTCACGAATCAGGTAAGAAGCTTTTATTTGAGGTAACCTTTAGTCTCTGCAGCTTTGGGCCCATCTCCTCTCGTTTTCGTGTAGTAAAGACTCCTTCTTGTCCAAGGAGAGTGCCCCCTTCCTTCACCACGCGTGTCTGCGCTCAGTCGTCTCATGTCGGACCGTACTGGAACCTCTCCCGTAAAAATACTATATGAAGGAAAAACGAACAGTAAAAAGATAATAGTTGTGGCCTGGCTATTACTGTAATAATATAATAACTGAAATCTCTGATGTTTTTCAAGGTGGGTTTTAATTCACTAATTAGTGGTTAAAACATTAATTTATATATAATATGTGCCAGATGTGGACCTGTACATGATGGCTTTGGGCACATGTATGGATCTGCTTGCATCACTGTGTTGTAGTCTCATTCTTCTTTGGCTGACCATAAAAATAATGTAATTTTACCATATTTGCACTTTTCTGCTTATTAATGACAATATGTGCATGATTGGTTGTTGCTGTTTTTGTTAGTGTGGTAGAACCCATGCTAGAGAAAGGAAGCTTGTTTTAGTACACAAAACAATGCTCCCACTAAATAAGCTCTAGCTGAAAGGAAATCACACATACTCTAACCCTGCATCATGTTCTCAGTGACAATTTTGAGCGTAGCATTAATGGTCAGTTGTTGATTTCAGCAGACTTGTTGATAATGTTAAAGATGTTTTTTAAGCCAAAGGGCTCTGAAACTTCAAGCAGCAAAGTTGCATATTGAACGATTTCAACAACTATATTATTGAAATATTTTGGAAACTGGGAATTTCTGTGTGTGAACAATGTTTCATTTGGGTTTTTTGTTGTGGTTGCTGTAATATACAAGCTACAGGAGGATGAAGGGTTATTTGATGCTGGGTCATTTTGTGTTTTATATTTTCCTAGGGCAAATAATTTTACAATTCTTACAGTTTTGCTGCTGTGGAATGATTTGAGAAGTCTATAATCCCAGTCTCCTGAGTTAAAATTGACAACCTTTCCTGGGGGCCCATCTTGAACACGTGCTATAGTTTCCTATTTTTTTTTTTTTTAATTAATTTTTTTTTTTTTAAATTTTGAATTTCAGAGACTAAATTCCAGTTTGGAAGAAAATAAGTGAATAAATAACGTGTAAGAATTTCCAATTATCTAACTTTTTCTTCTGACTTTCCAGATGGTGAGATGAGCTCATCATGGTACAAATTAAGACCACCTTTAAAGTAGAAATTGAGGAGAAAAAAAGTGACTTTTTTAATCTGAAGTATCTTGTATCTCTATGTGTTTATGTTGTTTGGAGAAAATCTTAGAGGAATATCAAATGTACAATTTTAGGTGTGTTTAAAATCCATCTCTTATGCCCATTGGTTTTGCATTGGTGATGGATGTAGCAGTGTAGATGATCATAGATAATAAGAATTTGTACTTACAAGGATTTTCTTGTTACTGTTTCTGTGTAGAAAAGGCCACTTGAAACCAATTAGACTTCCTCCTTCACTACCAGTCTTGATTGAGCAGGGATTGTTATTATCTAGGCTGAGAGATGTATATAAAAAAAAAAAACCAAAGGTGGGTGTTGAATATGAATGCACCTTGCATTATTAATTGTTGTTCTTTTAATCTCATCAGTACAGTGGTGAACTGTGTAGCAACAGGGTTGTTAGTCATAAGTTATTCATATCCTGCTTGTGTTTAAAACAACAATAATAGTAATTTGAAATTCTAATGAAGTTGTTAACTAATTTTTGGAAAATCCTATTGAGTTAATTGCAAGGATGGGCATTTCTTTTAGTACTCTGTACTGTGCTCTGTAAAATATTCAGAAGTCTTTAGCATTAGAAAACCCCAATGGTGTGTCTCTACAAATATTTTTGTCTGGTAGTCATTTAATACATGTATTTGGACAGACATCTAGCCAAGTGTTTCTTATTGGGGTTGTTTGTTTTTTGTTATGTGGCTTGTTTTAGTTGAGTGTTAGACTATCCCTAATGCATACTATTTTTGTTAGTGGTAAAGTTATTGCTAGGTATAGTAATGAAGTCTTAAACCAAAAAAAAAAATTCCAATGACCTGTAAGATGCATAGATTCTTAGTGTTAGATTACAATTAGCATTATCATCAACTGCTTACGCTGCTTTGATTATTTTACCAATCATTTTATTCCCGCTGTTAAGAGTAACTAGTAAGGAAGTGTACTAAGTGCAGGTTCCTTTGCTTTTAGTAGGTTCTTGCAATACTGTGTCTTCTCTGGTTTTGAATTATAGGCTGCAATTTTGAGGCTTTCAGTCTTTGTGGTAGAAAGTCAGAAAATAATGGAAAAAAAGGGTATTTCTCAATTAGAGATAAGTGAAGTCTTTCAAAAGTATTCCAGAAGTTTTTCTCTATATGGAAATGTTTATATTATAATACAAGTCCAGGAATTTCTAAATCCTTAATCTATATAGAGAACCTCTCTTTGTGCATATGTGTTAAAATTATTTGAAGATTCAGAAACTGGCGGCTGAGGGTAAACAGGAATATTCTTTCTTAGCTTTAAAGATTTCCAGTGGCAGTGAAAATGTGCCACGTGTCTGTAGTGATGTTTTCAAGAGAGAAGACAGTCATTCAATGCAGCACACAGTGCTGGTTGTATGAGTGAAGTCAGGAATTAAATGTACCATACAGTGCTAACTTATTGTCACAGTACTTTCTTTTTCCTTCACTTCTACAGTCTGACAGAATGAATTGTTGTCTACCTCTGATACAGAAAGAATTGATGATTCAGCATTTACAAAGCTCCATTTTGTGTACAGTGATGACAGGGAATGGTTTCTTCTCTTTGACCTTCCTTTGGGGGGGCCTGACATGACCGGCACTACCCTCCTTCCTGGGTACCTTATGGGATTTTCCTGAGAGAGAGAGCAAGAAAATAGTGTTTGTCAATTACCATATATATGATGTTTGTATATCTTGTTCCCAATTTCTTCTGAAAATATTAAAAAAAAAAAAAAAGAGACTGCATGTAAATTTTTTTGAGTGAAACAAGCTGATTGTTCTTCCTTATAATGTTGCTTCAGTCTGGCTTGCAACCACAATTGATTGTCTAGGAAGTGTAGATAAACAAAAAGTATGGGTGGATATTTTTCTTGATGTCCCACCTTTTTTCAGTCTCTCTTCTCTTCATCGTACACATTCTAAGAAATATCCCTGCTTCCTGGATAAGATAACATTTCAACTTGTGCCTTCATTGTATCCAGATAAGGGTAGAGTAATTGACTGTATCTGATTATGAAACTCAAGCACTGCCTTCAGAGTTTGACTGCTGAGTGTCGGCTGTGGCTTGAGTTTCTTTTGCCCCATAGGGCTTAGTTGCTGGTTCTTAGTTACCTTCCAGCATTATTTGTAAGTCTTTGATCCTACTTTTTTGGGGGGGGTTGGGGTTTTGAGTTTTTTAAGCCATTAAAGTGTTGAGAGTCAGCTGCGTAAAGAAAAATTTTTTAGCTCATGAACACTGTTGACAGCTGTGACTTGAAAGTTACAGGGACGATAAAGCTCACAAAGCATAGAATAAAATGGCAGAAACTGGATACAGCCAGTCTTTATCCATGTATGGAACACCTCTCTTTAGGGTGTCAGGCAAATACAGAGAAGAATTAAGTATCTTGGAAGCAGGCCTTAGTCTTCCTAAAAGGTCTTTTAATTTCCTGAACTCTGAAACAAACTATCCCACAAGCTTTCCCAAAGAAAAGCCGTAGTGATCAAAATAATTGAAATTGCAGTGCACACAATTCCTGAAGTGCATTGGGAGGTAGCGCTCATAGATGAAGTACTGAGGTACTGTCTTGGTGTGAAAGGATGTTGGATGTGGAGAAACACAGATGTTCTTCTAAAATGCCTAGCTAAGCTTACTTTTTTTTTTTTTTTTCAGGTGAGGGAGTGGAGTTTAACTCTTCTGTGCTAAGCAGAGGGAAAAATAGTGGAGATAGTGTACATACTTGGAAAACAGCCTGTTAATCCTTATGTAGCTTCAGAAAGTGGAAAACCAGGATTAGAGTTTATGTCTTTCTGTAAAGACAATATCCCAGAAACTCTTCCACAGAGCCAGCAAAGGGGGAATGTTGAGCCTGTGATGTTGTACAGCAAAGCATAAGCACAAGGATAAATATGAAGGAATTGTAAGTGACCATTGTGAGAGCACTTCCTGAATGGCTCCTTCTACTTTAAAATACCTCCAACTATGTAACCCTCTTACTGAGTTTAAATAGGTAAATATGTTGCACAGGGAAAATTGTCACTTGTTTTGGGGTTTAGAATACTATTTATATGAATTATCAAAAGATTGCCTTAGCTCAGTCTTTGTATGTTCTTCAGTAATTGAAAGCTAAGAAAACCATGTCTTTCATTCCTCTACTTGTACTTGCCACTTCTGGTCTTTCTTATGATCATTTTTGCTCAGTTTCTTAGTTTTTGTTATAAGGAAACCCTTACTGTCTTGAAGACCAAGTGGAAAACAAGTGACAGTTATTTTTGCATTATAAGATATCTTGCTGCACTGAAATGCTGTTTCCCACTTCAACATTTTTCTTGCTTAAAGGACCAGCAGAGACAGTAGAATCCAATGGTTGTTTCAGTAAACTGTTAAAAAAGAAATGTGTATAACAGCTTATTTAGAAGAGTGGATTGATTCAGCTCATTCCTGTTACGAGTAACTTTTTAGATCATGGAAACAGGTCTGTTAAGTGTTTTTCACAGAATAACACAGTATTCTGTTTTGAATCAGTGTCTCAGTATCAACACCTCAGGACTCTGCTGGAAGCATTTTAAAGCTCTTGCTCACTGGTTTCAGAGGAAGCCTGGGTCAACTGGTTCATCCAGATTTCTGAGTGCTTTTTTTTGCAAGGCTGCCTGTGGGATGCCCTACTTGAATATGTACAGCAGTGCTTGGGCATACTGAGTGTTAAATTTCAAAGCTGTTTTAGTGATATGTGAAAAATATATACCTCTCATTTTGAAGAACAGGAACACTAACTGTGAGTCAGTGTTTCTCTTTTAGACATCATAAAGTAATGAACACAACTGGAAGGATAAGAATTTTGGGGATGTAAGTTTTCTCACGTTTTTGAAAAAAAAAATTTGCAATGGGCTGTATTGTTTGAACTTTATTATGGCGTCCTGAAGTACAGAACCTGAAGATACTAAAGAATTTGTAATAAATTTTGATTTTCCCAAGGAAGTCTATTATAATGGGTCATCTCTTGTTTAAACAAGATCATACTGTGGCCATTCTAAGTGAGGAGTAGTTGGTAAAGAAGAATAATGCATCTTATGTAAGTTCCAGCTATCTCTTTGCTTGTGGTGTGCCTTTTGACCTGCTGTACAGAACTAAAGTTTTTACAGCTGCTACATATGACTGAAATGATGCTGTCTCTAAAATGTACTGAAAAATTACTCCTTCATTTTAATTCTGTAAATGTCATGATGAAAGAATGAAGAAATATCCAACAGTGATCCAATGTAATGATCCAATAATAAAATATTGTTTAGGTGGTTCCCTTATTTCTGAAATAGACTTGTTTTTGTTGCATGCTTCTAGAAATGATGTGTAAGGAATTAAAAGCAAAATATTGTGCATTTGTATTTTTAATATAGATTAATAAGAATTGGATACTTTAAGAAATGAATAATTTTCCCTTTCTTGATGATGATTCAGTTACATTTTATTCAGAGCCTTACTACTATTTAGAGAAAAAATTACCTTCAATTCAATAAACTGCCAAAAATTCTTCTGCTTTAATGAAAAAGTTAGAAAATATTGATTGTCTTAATTGGTTTATTTATATGTTGTCCTGCCAGTTTCCTAAAGCCATAGGAACACTTCATTTTTGCAGAGGAGAGTCTTAGATATAGATGATAGAGAGATGCTTTAATGCATTCAGCAGAAATACAATAAAATGTAGATGCTGTGGGTGTTTGGTTTATATTTGTGCTTAGAAGAGGATGGCAGCAGTTGGTTCTTCTCACAGAAGCTCTCTTGACTTCTGCATCTGAGAGTTTTGTTTCTGCGTTTTGCCAGTTTTATGTTTTCATGGTTCCAACTTTTATATAAATACCACAGAAAAATGTGGAAAAATCCAGGTCTTGCCTATAATGCCTTAGTATTTAAAATGTGATGTTCCTGAACTATTTGCAGAAGCTGTCCACCTTTAATTGCACTTAAATGTCAAGCTCCTATTTTGTTTAAGTTTTTGTCCTCACTTTGTTTTTACATGCAAGTGACAGCAGAAAAGCACATTGCTGCATAGACAATATTTCAATTGTGCATTTATTACATAAGTTTATAACAAATTTCACCCTTATGTTGTCTTATCCCCCTTACCCTTTCTGCAAATCCATAAACCTGATAGATCAAATCTTCCTACTGTCTGTAACTGTGTTGGCAGAAGTAGGATTCTAAACTCACATTACAGATAACTGCTTTGCTTTTTTCAGTTAATAGGCTGAATTAGTGGTACCAGCAATGAAAACAGAATAGCTTATACCACATGCTGCGTAGGTAGAGTGCCTAGAAGTGCCTATTATAATGTTTTTGCTATTAACCAACATTTAGACATACAGATTTACAATTTGTGGTCATTTAGAATAGAATGAGGTAGTCTGGAAGGGGCTTTTGAGTTCTGCAGACCAACCATACTCTATTAAAAACAAGTTGCTCAGCAACTTGTCAAGTTCTGACATAAACTCCACAGTCTCCTGGACAGTTTGTGCTAGTGTTTTACTATGTTTGTTATTTTTTAAATTTATTTTTAAATGCCTTCCTTATCAAGTTACATTTCCCCATGTTTCAGCCTCTTAGTTTCTTATGGTGTTACTGTGTGCTGCTGAGATGAGTCTGTCTCCATCTTCTCTGTGCTCTCCCTTAGTTATAAACAGTAGTAGTCAGGTGAGAAAGAAAGGCCTTCTGGAATACTGGGGCAAAAAGGACAAATTCATAGGAAGTGCAGATAAGGGTGAGGGTATAAAGCAGTTTCTAAAGTGGCTTTTTGTTTACTAGTTAGCTGGACCAGTGAAAAACCATAAAGTGTTTTTCAGCAAGGTCTTTTAAGATAAGAAGAAAAGAGACAACCAAAACAATGACAACAATCTGTAAAAATAATGTTGTGAAAAAGTGAATACTACATACAGATGCGTGGGGGGTTTTGTGCTGTTGTTGTGCTGCTTCCTGAGCTCCTCTAAGACTACTGTAATATAGCCAAGTATTTTTATTTTTTTCTTTTATAAGGTGAAGGCTCAAAGACCTATAAATTAAGAATTGTCAGCGGTGTGATAATCAGTGTCTGAGAAAAAGATTCTGATACTCTCTTGTGCAGATCCAGAGAAATATGAAGCTGCTATTTTATGTTATCTTGCATACACAGTATCAATAAGTTAAGAGAAAGTGAACAGCTGAAAATGAATGAGCCCTCAAAGAACCTTAACTGTTCTTTACAGTAGGTATTTGTAGAATAAAATTGCTTGGATAATCCCTAAATAATTGGAAAAGAAAACAGCCAAGATCTCTCACCTTTTTAGACAGTGACGTCTAAAAAGCGTAGTGAAAATTCCTGCTGTCCTAAAACAGGAATGAATTTGTCTTCCCATTCGACCATCTATTGTTCATCTGTTACCCATCTGTCACTCTGTCTTACACAAGACTTACTCAGCACAGTTTTAAAAATCTACTTAATAATTTTCAGAAGGATATTTCTATCTTTTTTCCAGGCCTGAATGAAACCCTCTTGATGCACAGAGAGATATCTTCTTTGCCTATTTTGAATCTGTCCTTAGTATTTTATTTTTGGTTTATGATTCTACAGTAGACTTAGTCTGGTTGTGTGTTAACATTGCTGCCTGTCATACTAAGCCTATGCTCTTGCTGTTCTCTGTAGTGCTGACCATCATTTTTCATTGTCACTCTCATTGTTTACTGTAAGTTAAAATTTCTCAGATTGTAAAGTTTTTAGGTGGTATGGTAATGTGAATAATGAAAGGTGTTCTGTATCAATGGAGTTTTAGTTATCTTAAATCTTAATTAAGGAGTTTGAATAAACCATTCCTGGGTTTAGCTTAGCATTTTGTGGACTTTAAGTTTAAAGGGGTTGGTTTTATTTTTGTTATTTGGTTGTTTGGTGATTATTTTTCCCCAGTGGTGTAGGAAAGGACAAGACAATCTAAACCACTTACTTGTCCAGTAACTTAATGGGATTCTTTATCATTGTCTTTTCTGGTTTGTGGGGCCTTTTTCTAGGTGAGTGTTGTCTTTGTTATTTTTGGGTGTTTATACCCTTATTTCATGTAATATTGCAACATATCAAATGATATCGGAATGGAAAATGGAATTTTTTTCAGTTATGATACTTTTCCTGCAATAAAAATGATAGATTAATCACTAGATTAATAAGAGAAGTACTGGAAATTTTTTTTTTTTTTCACAAAGTAGTAATTATCTTCACAATATAGAAGGTTAGAATAGAAGTTCAAAATACACTGTCTTTTGTTTCATCAGTTACTAAATGCTTAACACTTCCCCTTTTCCTCTTGTTCATTCATAGATCAGTATATGCCACAATTAGTGTACAATTAGTTTTTTCATGTAATTGTGAATGGTCACTGTGTGTGTATAGTAGCAGCAGTTCCTGAATTCAGTTAGGTTCTTCCAGACTGACAATAAAAAGATTTCAGATTGTCTTTGACCATCTCTGTGGTTATTAATTCTGCAGCTGTTGTTGTGATGCCTAGTTTACTTGAGTATAAGAATATCCAATTAAAAAATGAGCATCCTTCAAAATATATTACTCCATCATAGTTTGAAGGGATTTTTCTTGTAGAAGCTACACTTACTAAAGTGTGTATCTTATGGTTTTGCTCCTAACGTCTTTTTGCTTGTAGGAACTCCAATATGAGCACTGGTGCCAGGTATTCTGAAGTCATGGAGTCAAATAATATCATATGGAGTCAAATAAAGCCATAAGTTTGTTCATATGTGCTCTGACTAATGGCTCTGATGATTTCTAGTTAACATGAATATTCAGTAAAAATAGATTCACAAAATCTTCTGTTTTGTGATAGAACACTTAAAATGGTTGAAATGCTTTGATGCTTCAGTAAATAGTGCTGGGAGTGTTTCCACTTCCCTTCCGTAAAGACTATCTAAATAAGTAAAACATGGGGGTTTTGTGTGTGTTTGTGTGTGATTTATTCAGCCTTATTTAATAAAACATGTATCTCTTTTATTCTCCTTAAATTTTAAAAAGCATGGGTGGTTTTAATGTATTTCACATTGTGGATACTCTGTTATGCTTCTGAAAAGATGAGTGTTCTTGTTTAATATTACGCTTTTTTTTTTTTTTTCTTTTCCAGTTCCTGAAACAGTTGGGTATACATCCTGACTGGCAATTTGTAGATGTTTATGGTATGGAACCAGAACTGCTTAGCATGGTGCCAAGACCTGTATGTGCAGTACTACTTCTCTTTCCAATAACAGAAAAGGTAAATGTTTATTTAATAATCAGTTAATTGCTTTTGTCATAAGTGAAATGGGAATGAAAGCTTAAATCTTGTACTTTGGTGTCATACTAGAATCAAGATGAGACTCAAGCTTTATCCAAGAGACTTCTTCATTAAAAATAGCACAAAAAATGCTTGTTTCAGAACCTTCTTTTGATAACCTTGCATGTATATTTCTGATTTCAAATCAGAATGTGATGGGAAAAGTTAATTTAGAAGCAAAGAGAAATATGCCTCACACTTTTCTATTACAGCAATTTATAATAAGCACTGTGAAATGGCTCGATTTGCTAATTTTAGCAGAAAGCTCCAATAGCATAAGGAAAATAAGAAATAAGGGGTAGGACAATATGCAACTCCTTTTTGAGTTTTTGTCCTGTTACAATGACAATCCTTCAGACTTAATCCACTTTCGTTTTGGTCATCGGTATTGATGTGGCTTTCACTTCTTGGACAGATGGGACATACTATTAAGGTGAAAAACAATTTCCCCCCTGTCTTTCACTATGTTGGACTTTGCTTAAATCTTCAATGTGCTTATTTTGTGTCATCACATGCTTTTATATAGTGTGATTCATATTGATCTTTCAATTTATAACGGTATTACATGATTGTGATAAGGTCAGCCAAAAAGATTGAAAAGAATCTGTCCACAATTCATTCTTTTAATATGTCTCTTAAAAAGAACGTGTAGCTTATAAGGACAAATCATTTAGCTATTGAAGCTTAACTTCTAAACAAAAGGTCTTTAAATAGATAGGAGTGACAGGTCAGTCTTCCTACACATTATGTCCTATAAATCTCTGCATTCTCAGTTTTTCCAAAACAGCTATGCAGGCAGTACTTTTCAAGCTTGATTTCAGCCACCTTGATAGTTTTGAGCCTAATCAAACTTTCAACTCACCTGTCCTCAGGAAATGTCCTTTCTGTCACCTTTGAAGCATTGTTTTCTGTGTGCTGTCATTTCTGTCTGGCAGTTTGAGGTACAGGTCTGACTGTCACTTTTCTTTTGACTCCCTGCTTGTGCAAACCTTTTTTTGAATCATGCTATGGGAGCATTATCCCATGGGAAAGAACCTTGCTCTTGTTCCAGAAGGTGTATCTGATTTCATCCTAAAGAAACGTATGACAAACAAAACCAGAGAAACAACATTTGCTCTGTTGCATCAACCAGTCACATCTGAGCACCAGCCAAGTGTTAAGCATGTTAATCCTTCTGAAACATCGGGGACACAAGTGTTTCTATGAACTGTTTAGCCTGGCTGTGTGAACGATGAATGTTTCATGGGAGCTCCCAATGTTCTAAAGCTTTTGTTGGTCAATGTGAACTCCACAAGACCCTTGAGCATTATTTCGTATTTATAGAGTAGCTTTTCCCTCCTCAGCTCCTTTTCAAAATGGCCTGTAAAATTACACTTTTATTTAATTTATGATTTATTTGTTTCTTGGCTGTGTCTACATTTATGAAAGTGCCTATTAGCTTTGCTGCCTTTGTAAACACTTTTCTCACATGTCTGTCTGTTCTGTCTGGAAGTTCAGTGGTTTTTGTGGTTCCTGTATATCAATTTCCTAGAACTTGCTTTTAGGAAAAGCTATTCTTGTTAGCATTCAGATAATTTTAGGATTGTTGTACACTTTAAAGGTCAATGGCTTTCTTACTCTGCATAGTATGTTGTAGACAAAGGGAATATTGTGGGTGTCAGCATTTTGGGCCTAATGAATTAATAGATCCAAATGAATCTAAATTATGGGATATAGCTTAGGTTAGGAGGACTCTGTTGAGATGATCTGGTCTATCCCTTGCTCAAAATTGTATTTTTGATATTCTCAGCACTTATTTTTTCACTTATTTTTTTTTTTTCTGTGGATTTTATTTTGGTTGGGAGGGAATGAATGGCAACTGTATTGTTCACCGCTCTAGTCTGAACTTTTTGTCCAATTAAACTCTATGAAACTTTTATCTCAATGAAGGCTATTTTTTGTTAGAATGGTTTAGAATGCTCTTGCTATTACTTAGCCTATTTAGAACATTGACACAACCTACAAAAGTGGAATATGATGCTGGAAGTTTTTTGGTTTTGTTTGTCACTGACAGTAAAGACAGCCCAAGGGAAATTTCTCAGGAGTTTGCAGGAAGAGTTCCTTGGTAACATTCCACGTTCTTACTTTACTTTCATCATACTTGTATAAAAAGCCCATCTACTTCAGAATTCTTTTTTTTTTTTTGTCCGCAAACCTACCTAGTAAAAGAGGCAAAGGGGGAAGCATTGACTGGAACATTTGTGGATTTGTTTCTTTTTTTTCTGTCTGAAATTAAAATTTAACAAAAGAAAATAAACAAAAACCTCAAATCCAGTAAAAAAAACCAAAAACATAACAACACCCCCCCAAAAGAACCAGCAAATCACAGCCAGCAACAAAAAATAAAAGCACAAAATCAACACGCTATTGCACAGTATAACAGGTTTTAGTCAAATATGATCTTTATAAAACAAGTACTTTAGATTGTTCAGTCAAAGTAAATTCTCTTTTTGCTACAGCATATAAAAGTTTACTTTGTGAATATTACTTCAGAAGGGCCTGTTTTGATGCTTTGGGTGTTACATAGATCTTATTTTATATTCCTGGGAAAAATGAAATGTAACAGTGGAATTTTTAAAGAAGGCTTCATGATGATTAGTCACCTGAAGTATTATGGTTTTCTTGATAGCATTTTGACACCTCTGTCCTTAAAAAGCCTTTAGTTGCATTGAAGAGAGATGGTGACATGAGCTCAGATCAAGGAAATACTTAAAAAAAAATTAAAGTTGTTTTAGATAACACATATTCAAAATGATGTTTCAAGTGTGAAGGCACAGGGTTAAGAAAGAGTATAGAGCAGTTCAGGTAAATTTACATATACTTATTGGACCAAGTGTTAAACATTTCAAATGGCAGTGTTAATTAGCTGTTGTATTTTATAAATTGTTTTGTCTTGAATGATGTTATGTTCATAATATTTGTGAAATAACTGCAACTATTTGTCTATTTGTGTCTTTAACTTTCCTTTTAGTATGAAACCTTCAGAACAGAAGAAGAAGAGAGGATAAAAGCTAAGGGACAAGATGTCAAATCATCAGTGTATTTCATGAAGCAGACCATTAACAATGCTTGTGGGACAATTGGGCTAATTCATGCTATTGCAAACAACAGAGATAAAATGAACTTTGGTAAGATTTTCTTGGTTTGGTTTTTGTTGGCTTTTCCCTTTTTTTCCTCAACTGTGGGAAGCCATGGAGGGAAGGGTATGTTTTGTACTATTCTCTCTAAATATAACCATTCTTAAAGGCTGAAGGAGTGCATTTTTACCTATAATTACAAAATTATTATTTTATACTAATTTTTGAACTAAAGTACTTGAAACATTGCAAAGTGCAGTCAACTCTCTGTGTCTTAAAAATACAGTGCATTTCTATCTTCAGATCTTTCATTGGATTCTGTAAGCTGTGAATGAAGTTGGAATTAAAACATGACACTAATTATGTCTTTTAAATTTGTTTTTAAGAAACTAATTCTTCACTGAAAAAGTTCCTAGAAGATTCATTATCTATGACTCCTGAAGAGAGGGCCAAATACCTAGAAACTTATGAAGTTAGTATCATGTGTTTTTATTTTTATTTAAAATGGTGTAAGAATTACTTGCATGAGCAGGTACTGTCCTTGGGGGTTGACTTGGTGAAGCAGCTAAACAAATTTGATTTTACAGTGAGCTTGTGATCAGACAGTTGCTACAAAGGAAACTCTGCTTTGGTATTCTAGAGTATTCCTGCCTGCCCATAGCTCAGTCAGCAGAACAGATTTTGTCAACGTTCTCATCCATATTATCCCTATTATCTCATCCCTGGCTTAGTTTAAAATTACTTTGAAATGCATGGGAAACGTGTGCATAATCTTTTCTTTTTATGGGTTCAGGATATAGTTTAATGGTCAATTTAAGCTGATCTGGGGCTGTTGCTGAAAGGATAGTCCTTTTGCTGCTTCTTTTAAATTTGTGCCTTCTAGTCATATCTCCATGCCTTTAGCAGTTGAGGCACACAAAGAGCTGATTTGGCTGAAATATGATCTCCTTCCCCTACCATCCTAAACCATGAGATGAGCTAGCTGATAATGTGATAAGCCACATCATTAGTGCTGTTTGAAAGGATGTGGCAGAAACATCTGGCCAGTGGTGGATGGAGAACAGTGCTGTTGTCCTGATGGTAATGATGATCCTCTCTCAAAATTAAAACCTTGATGATTTTTAAGTCAGAGTTCATTTTAGTATATTGTGAAGCCCTCAGGAATATGAGTGTTAACATCTGGTTAAAGGAAGTAGTTTATTTGTTTATTTTCTTTATTTATTATAAGCACCGAACAAAAATAGTTACATCTATGTAATTGATAAAATGAAGTGCAAAAATGGTTCTTACAGCACTGAAAGTCTCTCATTTAATGTCTGATTGAAATATATTTTAATTTTAGGCTATTCGTGTCACTCATGAATCCAGTGCCCATGAAGGTCAGACTGAGGTATCCATTTTTTAAAAAAGTCTTTTTTATAACTACTTTGAGTTGAATATAATTGACATGAAAGCAATCACATATTAAAGGTTTACAGTGAAATTGAGATTATTGCTTGGTTTTCAGAATGGTCATTAGTGTCATTAGTCCAAAATTAAGTGGCATTGCAGTGGGGAAAACCAAACTTGAAGCTTGGGGGCTTTTTGTTTGTTTGTTTGTGGGTTTTGGTGGTGGGGGTTGTTTGCATTAGGGTTTTTTAGCTCTTATATAATATGAAAGATTTTTCTAAGCTTCATTTCAGAGTAAAACAGACAGAAACTTGAGGTTTTCATGTTGCACATTTGTAGGTAAGACTGTAAGATTCATAGTAACCATACAAGTGTATTGAACATTTTATGAGCATTTGGAAAGTTATAATTCAGGAAAAGAAATAGTCCAGTAGTTGGTTTGCAGCTGTGTGTGTGCTGTTTGTATACAATACAAATTTGGATTAATTCTCATTCATATATACATTTAGAAGCATTTATGCCCTAACAGATTGTGTGATATGGAAAAAAACAACCTGATAGCTGACAAAAGAACCCTGAAATAATCATAAACTTGGAACATTCAAGCATTTTTCTGCTTCAATCATACTAAGTCAGTTTTCCATCTTTCTGGTTCAGATTTCAGTATCTGACAAAAAAAAAAATAGACTGTATTGTTGCTAGCATTGCTTTGATTGACAAAAAGAGAAACACTTCTATGTTTGGCTGTGGCTCCAGTGACTCATCCATTTTCTCTTTTTGAAGTGCAGTAGGTAACATTTTTTTTTTTTGGTTTTTTTTTTTGGTTTTTTTTTGGGGTTTTTTTTTGTTTTTTTTTTGGTTTTTTTGTGCAGTGACTTCTGTACAATGTAGGAGAAAGCAAAGCAGTCCTTTCTGTTCCCCCTTGCCCTGTCTGGAAATGGAAATGATGAGAATTGCTTTAACTATTTCTGTTACAGATACTCAACTTCCTTTGTAATATTTTATTTTAAAAACCACACCACTCTCTCTTCTTATCTTGTTCCCTAAATTAGCCAAGGTTCTATACTTCAAGAAGAAGCATCAGAACAAATTTGTGGGTTTTTTTCCTTTTCTAAGTAAAATACTCAAAAAATCTGGTCTGTTTTTTTTTTCCCCAAATGAGTCCATTTCTAGATATTCCTGGCCAGCTCAGAAAGAGTGATTATCCCAACAAATTGCTGAAGACTGAATCTTTTCCTAAGATCCTTGTGAAAGAGAAGCTTCTTTAGTTATTTTGATGGGACTGTGAGGTTCGTGTTGGGAAGGATCTGTCTCTGCATTCTTCTGGCAGATATTATGGAATGACTGAGAAAGAAAATACAAGGGCTATGTGTTTTGAGAGTCTTCATGAAGATTCAGGAAGCACCTAAGTGATGATGGAATCTCCTAATAATGGACACTTAACTTCTTGAACTTCCACTAATTAATTTGTTTCCTGATCAAGATAACCACAATACAAAAGATTAATAATTGTGTGGAAAGATGAAGACTTCTCTTCATAATAAAAAGCTACGATTGTCTTAGCAACCATGCCTAAACACAGATATTGAATAGCTAGTTTTCTTGCCAATAATTTATTATTCCATTTTGTATAACTCTATCTGTAAGCAATTCAATATGGCTATTCCTTAGACTAGTGAAGTAACTTTTTCCTGTCTTTTTGTTTCCAAAGTTGAAATAGTACAAAGACTGTATACATTTCCCAGGATCATTTTTTCAGAATGCTTCTCATCCATCAACCAAGGAGGGAAGAAACAAACAAGTTTTGTTACTGGAACATCAAATTGCCTGGAAATCCTATCCTACCAGATGGTAGTTAAACAAGGCAGCAAGGCCTCCCCTTTCATTGGTACCTAAGGACTTGCTTTACTTTAAAGTAAAATTCTTCTTAAGTGAAACCAAATATGAAATACAAATATGCTGAGAAGTGTAATTGAGCAATAGAGTGAGTTAATCTCTTCTTCCTTCCATGGGTACATTTTAAATGTCACTGTGTACTCTCCATGTAGGGGTTGAAGGAACTGATAAACAGCATGATCTTGCAGGTGCTGAAGTTCACCATATGCAGGTCATATGAGGTTGTTAACTTGTCCTGTGGGGTGAGTTGAGGATTTCTAGCACCTTTTGGGAAAGAAAGAAGAGAATCCTATTTGTCTTGCATATCCATTACTTGTTACGATTACTTTCCTGAGAATTTAAAGTTTCTTTAAGAGCACTGGAAAGGAACAAGGTTGCCTTCCTATGACTGGGGTTTTTGACCTCCATGCACCCCCTCCACTGCCCAGATACTCAAGGCATATTCTATAGAAATCATTCCTTTGAGTAAAGTGGCTTATTTAGTTCCTTAATGATAGTAAGTGCTGTAAGTTAGTGCTTTGTGAACACAAGCACTTTCTAGGTCTTTACAGATCCTTTCTAGGTCTCTTACAGATGTAAAGATTAAAAAAACATGCAGGCCTACTTTTTCTTAGTATGATTAACTTGGCTTGTGTTCTTCATGAGAAAAGCCCGCTCTATGGGTAGTTCTGTCCCTTAGATAGGTATTGCATACTACTGTCTACTCACATTTTTACAAAGTCTTGCTAAAACTTACCTGTGTTAGACAGAATAACTTCCAAAAGTCAGATGGATAGCAGTCAGTTCCACTGATTTGTTTAGGAAGGAAGGATGATTCCTTTCACCATAAAAAACACACCATCATACGGTCAAGATAAAGTTAAATTTTCTGGATTCATGAGCTGCAGAAGGTTGAAAAATAGCACAGTGTGCAGAGAGTATTATCTTCTGATTATACTGTTTGGTGGGTTTGGTTGGTTTTTTTCTGGGTTCTGATGTTTCAGATATTTGAGGATTCAGTCTTTAATACTTCTGTAAAGTCTCTATTTGTTGATTGCCCTTGACAGTCATGCTATGTCTTCACAGACTTTTTTTATAATCTCAGTGGCTACTTAGTTTTTACAGTATGCTAATGCATTTTCTGCTTTTTTCTGTTTCATGTGCATAAGTGTTTCTAACCTCAAAATAAATCAAGCCTAGCTAGAAATAAAAATCAGAAGTAATAGCATAAAGCAGTACTATCTTCCTAATATCTGTATATTCTGTCATCTTGTCTGGTAGGTAGGATTTGTTTCCGTTTTACTATAATCTGTAATCAGATTTTTTTTTTCCTCCTAAATTTCATGTGTCTTAAAGAGCTATTCTCGGGGAGAAAATACCCCACACTAGGCAAGATATTACTTGTAATGGGCTTCGAGACTCCACATGATGACTGCTGGAATTTACAGTCATCAGTTTGCTTCTGGGATGTATCATTACTGTGGGATCTATTTGGCTGAACATGAGGATGAATTGCTAAGCAAATGGATTGAAGCTGAAAACTATAGAATGTTCTGCCTTGATGGGTGCTTTAACAGGCTTTCCATGTTTGATAGGTGTGATTAATTTGTTTATTTAAAAAAAAAACCCAACCACTTTTCTTAAAAATCAAAGAGACTGTTTTCCTTCAAGGAAATTAAACTTTCAAGAACTGTTAAGCAGTTTTCATTTTGATAATTCATTTCAAGTGTGCTAATTAAAAGAGTTGTAAATTTGCACTCAGTCCTCCAGGCCAGGTTTTGGACCAGGTTGTGTTAATTCTTCTGGGCTGTGTGGCTCCATGTCTCACTTTATTGCTACAGTAGAGCTAATAAATAGCAAAAGCAGTCTTATGGGTCCTTTTTATGGATACTTCCATGTAAATAATGTAGGTCTGTTTAAAATTACTTAAGTAGCAAGTAGTAAGATCTGGGAATGGTTCCGCAGAAGTGGCTTGTTGTCTTCAAGGGTGGTTTGTTTCTGGTGGTGTGTTCAAGTACCATAATGAGGGCAATTAATGTAAGATTCCTGTAACAGTATTTCTGTTGAAATTTATGATGATGAAGCTTATACCTTCTTAAATGGCAGGTATTTCATATCCAAAGCTACCAAAAAAAAAAAAAAAAAATCTAGCTCTTTACCTTAAAGCTTCATCAATCCAATGTACTTTTTTCTGTGTAACAGTTCCTGAACTGCAGCTATTGTTGAGAGTAGAATAAGTGCCAGATACTCAAGCTCCTCTTTATTCTTCCATGAGTCTTCTGCTGAGCATAGACTTCTATTTATAATATCTAGGATGTCTTAAGATGTGGAAAATAGAACTGGCTTCTTTGCAGAACTGTACATACTTTTAAGCCGATCCTTATTTTATTGCTTTGTGCTGAGCTGTCTTTGAGTTTTTCCTTTTGTTTTGCATTTGGGGTTTTTTACCACCTTGTTCTTCTGATGCCTTCTTGAGCAGTTCGTAAGCTTTGAAACTCTGTACTGCCACACACCTTAGCATTTCGGGTACCCTCTTACAAGAAAACAAAACCACCCTCTCCCTTTGAAAAACCACAACCCTTCAAAAATATTAAAATGACAAACAATTTGTGGATCTGCATTAGCTGTCAAATCAACAATGATCAATTATAACTAAGTTATGGCAATATTTGAGGGAGGAAAAGTACCAATTTATAGCAATGATCAGCATGAGGCTTTCAAAACAATTGTAGTAACTATTTGCAAGTAACAGAGGAGAAAATATGAGGGGAACGTTTTTGAAAACAGGAAAACATGTTATTAAATGAGAGAAACTTCCAGGTCTAGAGTCTTTTGCTGAGTAAATAAATTTTGAAATTGGAGTTGGGGAAGAAACTTATTTTGTATCCTACCCTCTCATCTGCAATAATAATACAAAGTTACTATATAGTTGCCTGGGAGAGTAGGAGAGGAGGAAAATGCAAAGGCACGCCTTGTGTAGAAATAAGCCAGTAGAAATTGTTTAGCTCAATTAAACAATTACATGCTTCAGGGAAGTTATTCCAGGAATGAAATATTACCTGATTTTTGAAATAAATTACCTTTTTAATATGTGAAAATAATAATGTAGAAGATACTTTCATTCTGCTGGCATCTGTATTACTAGCAACTGTATCCAGTACTTTTGCAACTGTGCTTCATTACAGCTCAATTCTACAGTAAGGAAAATGGCAATCTATGCCACAGAAATCTTTTAAAAAGATTAATTGGCCTTTAGGCAAGGAACTAGATCTGGAGAATAATTTGTATTCAATTTCTGCATTTCTCAAGGCTTTGAGATGCTTAACTCTTGTTCAAGTGTTATTTTGGTAATAGTATCTGAAATTTTAGCCAGCTGTGTGTATCTGTGGCTGTTAAAATCATTTTGGATTAGTAGGTTTCCTACAATATCTTCATGGGCTTCCCAAACAGCTTCCTGGAACAGCTGATCCTGTAGCCGTGTAGGAACTAATGCTGGCACAGAGGGGTTACAGGCACACTCCTGGAAAGAGAGGAGGAAGTTTAACAGACTAGACTTAGATCAGCTTTTGGGAACCGCAAATACTCAAATAATTGTGCTGTTAAGTGATTGGAAGGCTGTTTGTGTAACATCAAGGTATCACTAATGCTGCCAATGGCTTTCCATATCACTTTTTGATGTGAAGTACAAGTGATGGGGTGAACTTTGTTATGTCATGTGGTACTTGTGGCATATGGAATCACTTTTGTGATGAAGGTAAAACTTATTTTGGACAGGGGAGTTTTAGCAACATTTATGCACTACTGCTTAGCAGAATGCGATTTGTGGTCATTGGGAGGTTTACTTGTTTAAGTGTTACTACAGCGTGGCTCAAAATGCTGTTTCAATCAAGCAAATAAGCACAAGTGATATAGCCACTTAAAATACCTATTCTGGATATTGGTTAGAGAGTAGTAAGAACTGTGTTGGATATTAGCTAGAGAGTAATAAGAGTTTTTGATTTTGTTCATGACTTAAATTATTAGGAGAAAATTAAGGGCTCTTACATTCATGTATTTTCTTTCCTCTTCCTTAGAGTCTGATGAGAATGTCCATCTAAACAAACTTTAACATACAGTGTTTAAGATTAGTTGTTAAGAAGAGGAAGATAGAAGAAAACAGAACTGCAGAATAAAATATGTCAACTATTAAGGGAGGGCAGAGAAAACATTTTGTTCTGTAACTCCTCCCGTTTGGGTTATTTTAGTACACTTTGTACATCTATTTCCCAGCTGACAGCTTTGGCTACTAGAACTATGTTGAGTGAAATGGGGCTCAGAATTGAATGGACTGAGGTGCAGCATCTGAGCTGCTACTTCAAATGGAAACAACATTCTTACACCTCATTAGACCCTTTTCAAAAATATTGATTAAAAAATCAGCCTTTAAAAACCAAAACGGGTGTTTATACAGAGAGAGTCAAGAATCACAAGTAAGAACATGTCTCAGATGTTCACAAAAAGCTGAAATACTAGTGCACATCAGTGTGTTTACTTAGATACACTTTTTGTTCACAAGTATGATCAGGAATGTTTTTAACATGGATTGAAGTTGGCAGCCTCTTAAAACACTACCACAGCTTGATTTCTTCTTTAACTCAAAACATAACTGCAAACTGTAGTCTGTAAACTTGTTTCATGTGCCTGGAGAACCATAATCTTGCTTGGAATGCACAAAGTTAGACTTTGATCACAGTAACAGTCGTTAACATTGGCAAGAGCTAAGTAGAATCAATGCACTCTGTTCCCAACTGCTATAAAACTTGAACTTTCAAAGATCTCTGGTTCCCTGGGGCATTACAATTTATTGTTAGAGAAGAAACATAAAGAGCTTCCCTTTTGCTCCTGCCAAGAGCATATGGTAGGATTTTTTTCTTAAATCACCCGTATTCCTTGATGTTTCTTCTGAATAGTCCATAGTCTTCCAAAGAAACATTTGCATCTTGAGAGAATATAAAATAAATTCTGTAACTGTTTCATCCATGATTTTTAACTTAGCATTAGAGAACAAGCATATAATCTCTCCTGTAAAGGTGGTGAAGTTGCCTAAAAATTTTAGGTATGGCTTTTTTTCTTTTACAGTCTACAAAGTAAAAGTGTAAAAAAAGAGCTTACAAGAATCATGTTAAATGTTTTAGAAATTGTGCTTGGTTAGTCTGTGATTTTTTGCATTGCCATGTTATCTAACATGTTAATGTTTGAGACATGCATTAATCTTATTTCTATACTGAGCAAATTGCTAAAAAGGTATTAATACAGTAGAATTGTTATCCTGGATCTTTTGCTTAACCATAAAATCTGCATGAAGGAATTCTGATTCCTAGGATGAAACATAACTATAGAGGATATTCGCACCCATAAAGCCACCCATGGATTTAAATAACAAATCTATAAGAATCAAATAACACAAATGAAAAAAATGTTTCTACAGTTTTGTATCCAATACCTCTACCAATCAACTGCCATAAGTTTGTTTGGTTTTCTTTTTTTTTTTGTTTGTTTGGTTTTTTTTCATCTCTCCAATCCATAATGCTTCCTGTGCTGTTCTTGAACTATCTGTAAGAGACAGCAAGCAGCAGGGTATAGCCAAGTGTGACAGGTGATGGCCGAGTTCACAGTCAGACTCTTGCCCTTAGGCAGAAGAGAAAATTATTTGGCTCTCTCCTTTTTTTTTTTTTTTCCTTTATCAAACCACTAATTTGGAAGGAGAAAATTAAAAGAATTTACAACTCTTAAGACTTGCAACATTTTACCAATATGGCTGAAGCTAGACGGTGGGCTAAAACCACTCAGAGAATTGATGTTGCATCAACTGACTTTGCTCAAGGAAGCACTCTAAAAATACAGTATTTGGTGTGCAACAGTGTTGTTCAATTTATTTCAGAAAAAAATATTGTGAAGGAAAAACTATTGGGAAAAAAAGTAGCTTTTGAAGAGCTCCCTAACCTTTGAAATTTTATTCTATTTTTTGTGATTAAACTTTTTTTTTTTGGTCACAGAAGTCACCATTGTGATAATCTAGCTTGACTTTTGCCTAACATAGACCATAGGACTTCAAGTCTTCAGGGTGAGATAAAATTACCAATAATTTTGGAAAGATTTTTTTGGGGTGCTCTGATCTCACCATTTTTCTTGTCTTTACCCATATTTCTAGCTAAGTAATGCTCTTGGGATATTGTCCATATTTGATCATGGGTTAAACTGGACTAACTAAACTGAATGGTGCAGATGTTGATCTGCTAGCAGATGCAGCCCAGTTTGATCTGTAAACTCAGTCTCAAATAATATTGATGTTGATAATTGCTGGCAAAACGAGTAGATCTGTGAGGACTGGAGTTTATGAATCTTAACTTTTTAAGAATTTGCATGTTGGTCAGGTTTTTGTTGCACGTAAGGAATATCTAGTTTGGAACAAGCTTTTCTTGCAGTTGAAATACACACAATGTCTCTAGTTCATGTGAATTCTGTGGTGTAATGTTGGAGATGAGCTCATGAAGCATCTTCTGCCTCTGTGTAATTCTTCCTTTCAGACTTCTCTCCTCTCTCTGGCTGCTTATCTTTTTATAAAAACTTGAAGGAACTTAATGTCTCTCAAGATTTCACCACCACCATCAACACAGGCTTGAAATGCTATTGAGAAGTTTAAAACCCTTGTGAAGGAAAGATGAAGAGGGTTTTTTTCAGATAGTGGAATACATAGATTTAATTTGCATGTAAAAAAGTCAGTAATGGTAATGACTAAGGAAGAAGAACACTTAGTTTTAACTGTAATACAGACCCTTTAAAATATTGTGTTTAATTCAATAATAAGCAATTATTTAAGAAAAACAAATCTTCAAAAGGTGGTGGGGGAAAGTTATTGATAGATACTAAGTACACCCTCTCAGAGAATAATCTTAAACCCTTATATTGCCCATTTGGCTGGAAAAGTTGTACATTTTGTTGTTGCTTCAACCATCTCCCATCTCTGCTTCAGGGATTACTGTATGGGAACTGTATAATGACCAGTATATTGGGAGGAGTCCCTGCACGCTTATGGAACAATGCAACTGGGCAGATGCAGAACGTGTGCCAGGGCCTCTGATCCCAGGCTTGTGCCTATGAAACAATGACCAGGACTGAAAGTATGCTGTCTCCTTCTGTTTCTCAAGCTTCCAGACATGTTGTTATGCAGTTAAAGCTCATTTTATGTCTGTCCCATGTCCCAGTGCAGCTGGCATTTCTTTATTCACAGTGACACAACCTCAAAACGGAGGAAAGGAGAAAAGCCCCTGTCCCAGCACAGGTTGTGAGCTGATAGGCAGGGAGGCTTCCAAAGAGGAAGGTAGCATGGGCTTGAACTTTCCACTGCAAGGATGCTTTAAACCTGAGTTTCCAGATAGATTAATTTTTGTAGCCACTAGCAAGTTAATAATACGTATTTCTGTTCAGAAATGGTCATGCAATACCAGATGCTGCTTTGTCCTGTCAGGTCTTCAGTGCGTTACACGTGGACTGAAATAATTTGCTGGATTGAGTTCCAAAAACAAGATGAGCAACAGATCCCTGTTTCTAGAACCTGACAGGTTTGGGTGTGAACCAAGCCATGAGCTCCTCGGCACTATCAAACTTAGGCACTTTTAGGTATGAGCAAAAGCACAGCTCTTGGTGCCTGACAAACTTTGTATGTGATTCCTTTTAGATCTTAGATTTTAGTAACAGCTGTATATAGGAGTGAATTTTGGATTGGGGCAGATGGTAATTGCCTGAACGTTTTCTGGACCTACTCCATGCAGCTTTGAACTTTTTTATAATGTATTTTTTTGCATTTCAGACAATAAACTTGATGTGCTTACTGGTTTATATGACAATAACATTCAATTCTATTTCAGGGCTTTTGTTTTACCACTTCAGATATTTAACCTATTATAATTTTCAGCACAGGAATATGCTCCTGTGATCTTTTCTTCGTGTGAAGTTAGACTAATTCTCTCTTTTCTGCAGTTTCTAGCTGTTAATAAATTTTGTTTGAATAGAGTGTTTCAAGTTAGGATTTGTCTTCCATATTTTAAATTAAATATGAAATGTATGACTGGTATTCTTTATTGGAGATGTGTATCTAACATTAATTTCATAGTAATACTGACATGTAATTTAAATTTTTTTTTTTTAATATCCATTTGAAAACAACCTCCATTCACATAGCTTAATTTGTGCTTATAATAATGCATAGAATTTTCTGGTTATTACAGCCTTGTTAATTAGCCATAATCTAGTATTAAGTTTGCTTTTCCAGAATACCTATATATTGTGTGCTGAAATTCTGCTCTTACAGATGCAAAAGTATATTTTCAATGGAGAGGAAGTTTCTTGTTCTCTTAGTTGATCTCACTAGGGGACCCACTAGTACAGGAAATAAAGGATAAAAAGATTCAGTGAATGGAAGTAAAAATCAGGACAAATACTAATTAGAAATACTAAAATATTAGTTGCCCTAAATGGCATTCTATGCTGTAAATTCAGTTTTGGAAAGCTGAAGTATTTCTTAGTTTTGTTACATTCAGGCAAAGGGTATTTTTAATATTTTCTCATTATTTTAGCAATATTGGCCAGAAAACAAGTGCAGTGAAGAAGAATGGTAGAAGTATAGACTTGTGGTAAAAATTGTAACAAAATTAAAACAAGGCTCTCTAAAGAAAATCTTTCAATATTGTGGCTATCCCTGTACTGTTAAGCAATTCTTAAATTTGGTATTGTTCAAAATCTTATAAACGGTTTCACAGTAATTATACAGGAGTCCTAAAAAAATAGAATTTTTTTTCAGAGCAAAAGTATACAGTTTAACAGTTTCTAGTAATTTTTTTAACTGTTTCTCACTAAAAAGATACTACAATTCAGATTCTTGGAAGACTTATCAATCCTATCTGTTATGATGGCAGCAGCTTACAAAATTGTAAAACATACAAGTGTCTCTTGCCTTTTATCATGAACTGTCTAGTCAGCAAAGGTCTTAAATTTCTGCCTGACAGCAGGTTCTAATCTTATAGGTTCCTCCTTCCATTGGAAGGTCTGTGCACTATGAGGAATTCTAGAAGCAGTCTTTTATTTAGTCATCTTTTAAAATTTTCTTAAGCAAGCTGAGAACAGATAATTTTTAAAGCCATCTGATACGTTATCTAAACATAAAGTGACTCATTTTAGATCAGTTCTTCAGGTGAAGAATATGAAACAACCCCAGTCAGTAGTACAGTTAAACTGTAATAGCCATTAAGCTATTGTAAGCCTTTCTGTCTTGTAGCTGTTTTGCCATTTCTTAATTCCTTTTTATTCATGTAGTTCCATTTTTGGATTTTAGGTTTTTTAGTTTTGTACTCTTTTATGAGGAGCTGCTGAGATGTAGGAGGTGGATCAGAATGCTTGAAATTAAAGAAAAAAAAACAAACTCTGACAAACCTGTGGAAAACTGTGTTCTCTTGACAGGTTATGAGACTTGGTAACATTCCATGTCTTTGAGCTTTACAGTTAAGTTTTACTGTACTTGATGCTTGTTCTTCATTAAGAATTCCTAACCCTATCTTCCTTCTTTAAGGTCAGCAATATGGGAGGAGAAAGAACCAATTCATTGTCCCACTCTTGATAGGAAAAAGAAGAAAAGAGAATTAAGATTAGTTGCTTCAAAAATAATAAATAATGCAAAAAAAAAAGTAAATAGTTTTGACTGGCACTACAGTGACTTATTTTGATTAATAAGAGTGAAAATAATTTTTTTTCAGAGAAGCTATCTAATGCTTGGTTTTCACAGTCCCTTCTGGAGTCATTCCACTGAATGCGTAATTTGGGACATACCTTAAGGAACTGCAGTTTCTGTTCTGCCAACCCTAACCTGGCAGGTCTCAGGGCAGATAAAGTGGGGTGTCAGTGATGAGTTACTTTGTTAGCTTGTGGGTCTCTGCAGAGAGGGGTTGTAAAACCTGTACTGATAAGCAGTCTGCCAGTGACATGGAAGACAATAGCAAGTGACCAGACTGCAGCCTTCCAGGTACCTGAGGGGAACCTGCAAGAGAGCTGGAGAGAGACTATGCAAGGGCATGTCTTGACAGGACTGAGGGGAATGGCTTCAAACTGAAAGACAGTGAGCTTAGATTAGACATTAGGAAGAAATTCCTTACTGTGAGGGTGGTCAGGCAATGGAAAAGGTTCGCCAGAGAAGTTGTGGATGACTCATGCCTGGAAATGTCCAAGGCCAATTTGGGTGTGGCTCTGAGCAACCTGGTATAATGGAAGGTGTCCCTGCCCTTGTGGGAATTGTAACTAGATGATCTTTAAAGTGGGCCCTTCCAATCCAAAGCATTCCATGATTCTTTTATTAAAATGCACCTCAAAGCTTACAGGCAGTGGAAAAAGATCAAGAGATAGTAAAGCACAAGACATCAACACAGGACAATCTGGATCGCCCTTTAGATTAGCTTCAAACAAAGGAGTATTTTTCTGAGGCCAAATAAAAGCTATGTAATTAGCACAAAAGATTAACTTCATTTCTTGAGAGAAGGCAAGGAGTTCTCTGAGAGGCTCTAAATAACACTGGGAATTTTTATATATTCCAAGATAATAGGGGATGAAATGCTGAAGATGAGCTTCTGGTTTGGCATTATGGCCAGATGAATAATGTAATCTATTGTTCATGTTATGTCATCGTTGAACAGGACTAAGAAGGTTGCATTTTCATTTATTATGACTTCTGGTAAACTGTATGAATATGCTGCTTATCATCTCTGTAGCTATAGACAGGATTGATTTATTTTTTTTATTTGTTCTGATTTTTTTCAGTAGTAAAAATTGTTAAGCTTGAATGTTTGTTCTTGTTTTATGAGTATGCTCTGATCCAAGCAAAAATTAAACTTGTTCGGTCCTGTGGCCTGTGTGGTACAGAAGATCAAAACTAAATCATCACAATGGTCCTTTCTGGTCTTAATATATTTACTATAACTTTGTCAGTTGGAGCTGAGAGTCATTTTTAATACTTCTATGGTCTTTCTTCTAATAGTAACAATTTGAATGGTTTAACATAGTCCTACTGCTTCCACGGATACTAAAGGGATCCTGAGTGTTAATGGCAGTACTGCCACTGGCCTGCTATTTTAGAAGAATAGGTGAAAAACTTAGGAAGTTGCATACCTCACCACGGTAAGCTTCCCTTTTCCTTTGCTTTCCTTTTATGTTAGACATGGAACAGTAAAGAAACTCTGGGTTCTGTTAACATAGTTACTTGATTCATCTTAAATCCCAGAGCAGCACAATCTAGCTTTCCCAAATTGCCAAAGAGCTATTGCTCACAGCTTTTTTAGCTGTAGGCAAAACTAATTATTTCTCTGTTCTTAACTATTTCTTCTATTAAATGATGCTTAAAGCCCCTCCCTCCTCACTTTCCAACACTCTGTCTCTTGAATGAGTCAGTTAATTTGTGTTCATATTGTGAAGTTCCCTGGGTGTGAATAACCTCTAACCTATATGACTATAAACTTCAGGTTTGAACAATGTCTTTGCTTATTTGCAATGTTCTTTCATCTTCTCATTCGAATTCAACACATTCTTGATGATTATCTTTGTGATTTGAGCAGTTAAAGGACAGTATACTCAATAGTGGGCACTTTTGCAGTTGCTATTTGCTGCAGTTGCAGGGATGCTATTTCAAGTTTAAGTGGGCTAAGTATGTTCTTTTTTAATGTTTATGTAGTCGTCATCGTCCTCGCTGTCTTCACCACCATGCTCATCGCAGCCTCAGGTTAGCCACAGCAGAACGAAGGCCTCACCATTGTGTCACTCTGCATCCCTCTCCTGGGCCAAACGTAATCATGTAGGTCCTGCAAAGGCTCCCAGTCCGTCAATCCGTCTGCGTCGGTGGCGGCCCTTGATACGCCTTCCATCTGTCGGGCTTCATTCTGTTGTAAGTGTAGTCCATCTTCAGTCTTTTCTTACTCTGACACCACAGGCCTTCTGCCATGTAGCTTCAGTCTTCAAGGCATCATGTTTTGTTGGGGTCTTTTGTCGACCATTCTTAAGATTTCTTTCTTCCTGGTTTATTTTTTCCCTTTCCACCACATCAGACAGCAAAAGTACATCATTCTGTGCTTTGCTGTCCAGGTATTTTTTGATTCCATACATATGCCAAATCATTTTCAAAGCATAGAAGAAGTTTACCTTTCATGAACCGGCGTGCTTTTTTGCCATAGGCTCCACATCCAGCCTCTTCTTTTCACCTCATCATCATGATCTTTCATTTGGATCTGCTAAACCAAGGGGCTTCTAATTTTTTGCCATGTGGTATTATTTCTTCTGTGTTTGAGACCTGGTTTTAAGTTCTCATATCCTAAACCTAGTTTCCTTTTCTTTCATTAACTCTTGGTTAATGGTCCCTGGGTATTTCAGGAATGATAAAGTGTTTCCTTTAATCCCAAGAGGCTGGTTACTTTCGCACTTGACATCTTATTTCTTCATATAGTTTGTACGCAAACATTGTAGTTGAAAGGGAAGATGTTCCATTAAGAAAAGCTTGTCATCCAATACGTAAACTTTTTTCCTCCTTCACTCACAGACCACAAATGTATCTTGAAAATCTGGAAAAAAATTGTATATACAGAGTAGCCAGTATTTCTAAATGGCCTGATGGCCACCAGCAGAAACACTGAACTGAAAGAGTCTTTTAGTGCTATTTCATCCTGCTTTTAAGGAGTGATCACACTTTTAGCGCTCACATGAATAGCAAAATAAATCTTGGTATGTAGAAGTTAATGGTCTTAAATGCAAAACTGGGACATTGATTTTGTTTTTATCTTTCTTTGATACTCATCACATTTCACCTGTGTTCCTAGAAATTCTTCTTTGACGTATGTGGATATTTTACAGAGGTTAAATAACTACTCTAGCTGTGGTCCAAATAATTTTCTTTTTCATTCAGATGTGTCTTTGCACATGTGGAAATCCCTAATGTTTTGCTGCTATTAAATTTGGTGTCAAATGCTTCCACTTCTTTATAGCTTTTTTATTTTTGTCCTGATAAATATCTCAAGATGAGGCCTTTTCCCAGACTCCTTTCTCTTCAGGTGAATAGTAATTGCTTTTATTAAGTATCTAGCTCTCATGTAATATTCAGAATTATGGACCATTCTTGATGTTATCATTTGGAGCTAGTTAAATCTTTTGGGATCTGAGGAGGTGTGAAGTTAAGTACAGACTTAAATTCTTCCCAACTCATGCTTCTTACCCTTCATTTGTTTCACTGACATTGAGAAACATCTGACATTTTACCTGGGGATTTTATTGTCTAGCAAACCTTGGAAAATTTTGTGTCATGTTTCTGTAATTTGAAACTTGGGTCTTGTTTGAATTTGACTTATCTATGCTTGTTGTTAAGAAAATACTTATTGAAGGAGACTTGAGCTTGAGTGTGCCTGCCTAGAGCAAAAGCATTCATTGAACATGAGTTTACTTCAACAGTAAACACAGTGACTTATCTAAGACATTACAGCATAGCCTGTTGTCATTATAGCAGAAAACCAAGCTGAGAGTTTTGTTTACTTCAGAAAATATCTGAAAATGAGTCCTCATCTACTAGTAGTGAGCATTTGCTTTAAAAATGTTCAGAAAATTAGTTTAGCTTTCAATACATCTCTATTTGGCAAAACAGAAGCTTGCTGCTAAAAGATTTTAAAATATTATACCTTAATTCCCCTTATGTCCTGTCTTCATTCAACAGATTAAAATTGCAAGGCCTATACACAAAGATTTATCAGTGAATACTATATAGTCTGGTGTGTATTGGTAACTAAACGTTGTTCTCATCTTTACACTTTTGTATAACATCCCTTACAAGAAAATTAAGAACACACAACCTATTTGTAAATTAGTTCAATATGCAAGAAACCAGACAGCCTTTTGGCATTAAAGTTGTCTCTGTTGGCTTGGTAAAATTTGTATGACAAGGTAGTATTTAATGTCATGTCAACAAGTAGTATTAGTACAGCTCTGATATTCTCCTAGGTGTACAAAGAGACTGAACTGCTCAGTGTTGCATAAGGCCAGTGTATGAGAAATGTATGAGCATTTTAGTATTGCTTTTATTAAGGAACCTATGCTCTTGAATTTAAGGGAGGGGAACATCTTGTATATTGTGTTTAAAATAGAGTTGAACTTTCTTGTAGTTCTGAGTACATTTCTACTACTAAAACATTGACAAACAGAAAAAAGATTGTTTGAAAATTTAGAGCAAAAGTTTTGATGCTGGGAGACTTTTTCTAGGCTCCTTAAATACAAGCACTTTTCCTAGTTGAAAACTTTTCTTGACTTCAATAGTGGTTGACCTTAGCTGAACACCAGAGGCCCATCAAGTTGCTCTGTCTCTCCCCTCCTTTGCAGGCCAGTGCAGGGAGAAAATAAGAGAAAAAAATTCATATGTTAAGATAAAGGCAGTTCAGTAAGGCAAAAGCTTCACATGAAAGCAGGGGAAAACAAAAGATTTATTCTGTACTTCCCATCAGCAGGGGATGTCCAGACACTTCCGGGGAAGCCAGTCTTCAGTGTGTGTAGTGGTTGGCCAGGAAGACAAATGTTGCAATAACTAATGCCTGCCCCTTTTTCCTCCTCCTTTCTCTTAGCTTTTATTGCTGAGCAGACCTCATATGGTACAGAATATCCCTTTGGTCATTTTGGGCCACCTGTCCTGGCTGTGTGCCCTCACAGGATTTTGCCCACCCCTCTCCTACTGGTGAGGGTGAAACGTTGGAGAGAGGGCACCGATGTGGTGCCAGCACTGCTCAGCAGTGACCAAAGCACTGGGGTGTTACCAGCCCCTTTCCAGCTACCAAAGCAAAGCTCAGCGCTGGGAGGGCTGCTCTGGGAAGCTCCATCTCAGCCAGACCCAATACATCTTTTTAGAGTAAGTCTCTAGATGAGTTAAGAATATATATTAGGAGGGGGGGGGAAATGAAAATACTGTCCTAAAGCATTCTGTACAAATCTGATAAATTGCAGTAGATGTGGCAAATTTTTAAGATAAGCTAACAGCATGCTTGTTTAGTAATGTTGACTTTTCCTCCATCCTTGTAACTTTCTTTTCCAGATCATCTAGTCTTTTAGTGTTTCTGTTTGCCTTAGGTTTTGCTGCCTTTTATATGTCAAACTCACTGCAGTGTATTGATTATGAATAGAGATGTCACTGTTTTGTGAGAAAAAGCCAGAAATAGTCTTGCTAAAAGCTTGTGACCATCATTCCAATGGTCTTTGTTTCAGTTGCAGTACTTTAACCGAGACCCAAATGCCTTTCACAGTCCTACACACTATATTTGCCCAAGCACATCCCATGCGGCAAAACAGAAGTTACAGATGTCTGATCTACTCAACAGCAATTGCATCACTTTTTTCCCTTTTACTTTAGAATTTATTGAATCTAAACCATACCCAGTAGCCTTTTTTGGATCTGTTTTTCTTTGGCTTCTTGTAATACCTTGTGAGTGAACTTGGATAGATAAACCTCTACGTTTTTTTCTTCTCTTAAAACCATAGGTGCTTTTGACATGATCTTTCAATTGGATGTATTCTTTTTTTTTTATTCCTGAAGGTTCTTTAAAGTTGTCTCTTCCCTATCAGTCTTCAGTACTCTTCCGTAACTTAACAGACTCCTGAGGTCAGTTTCTTGACTTAACACCAAATGACTTCTTTTTCCTTTCCCAGTCACAACCTGTATTGCAAAGCATTCTACTAAACTGGTTTGTGAGGCTTCTTGCTTTGCTTCTTCCTTTCAAAAGCAAGTCATGTACCACTGAATCTGCTCTTATAATGTGGTCTTTCATAAATACATTTTAAGCAGGGTGTGGTAAGGCTTGTTCAGTGGGGATCCATGAGAGCAAGACCATTTTTTTTCTCAGTTGTAAGTTTGTCCTGGAAATTATGCTTTTAGGAAAAGAAACCAGATGCACAGAAATTTGACAAACAGTTATGTTTTTACTTAGCAACATTTGAAGATCAAAGGATTTCAAATGCAAAATTGAAATACCAGCTTTTAGATTGGGATAATGGTCTAAGTGCATTTCAAGATAAACTGTGGAGGTGATGAACTATATTCTATTAGGCTGATATGATTGGGCAAACAGTGATATGGGATGTACGATTGAGTTTCTGAAGGTTAATGCAACAACTAGAAAGACTGGTTTAGTTCATGAGGAGAGGACAGTATGCACTGGTGAAAGGTAAAACTAAAGGAATTTCTTAGTACGAGAAGGCATAGGAAGGGTTATCATTTATATTGTAAAATCTTTGGGAAACACAGTTTTAATTATAGATTTGATACCTGCTAGTGAAGAGAGGAAGAAATGTAGAGGTTCTGTTTCATTAGCATGAACTAATGGGTATTGACCTGAGACAAGTCAATTCAATTGATTTCTTACAAAGGTCAGCACTTGTTTATTATTCAATTTGAATGTCCAGGTTAGCAGAGAAGGCAGTCAAATCCTCTGGAAAACCGGGACTCTGATATTTAAGTGCTTTTAATGTGGTATCCAAAATTAGAGGGCAGACAACCTTGTCTGTCTCTTTTGTGTGTGTGACTGAGCATTCATGAAAATATTCTGTATTATTATCATTGAATGTTGCCTCAAAAAGTTACATTTGAGATGATGTTCTCAGAACTGTCACTGAGCACTGAACTTCTTGTATTTTTCTTCTTTAAATCAGTTTTGAGTCTTCTGCCTTTTTTTTTTTTTTCAGCATGTTTTTAGTTTGGAGAAATAAATTGGAAAAATTACGTCTACTGCCCCAAATAACCAAAACTTACTTCTTATACTATGATTGCAACCACAATGTAAGCTTTGTAAGGTACTCGAGATGCTGGTATTCGTCCTCTTTCTGTCTTTCCTGGGTAGGAGAGGAGTATAAATTTCCTGTACTCAGCATGACAGCTCTTCAGAAGACTTGAAAATTGAGTCTTGAATCCCACAGGTTAGTTCCAAATTCTGATTAGACAATCACATAATTTAGACTCCTGTGTCTTTCTCCTTGTGGTCCTTCAAATGTGCTTTTTCCTTTTTCACACTGACTGGGGTTTTAAGTGAAAAAATCTAGAGGAACAGATCATCTGAACACTTGATTGATGTCTGTGTTACTGTGGTCTTTGACAAGAAGAGCAATCAAGAGAAAATCATCTGTGACTGTTCTAAGCAATACTATGTCGTGATAAATGTGCGGGAAGACTTTTTAAAGCTCTGCTCCTTGTTCTTTTAAGCATTGACATAGACACTTTATTAGAAACTTGAAAACTTAGCCAAAGGTGTAGCTTTTTGAGGAGACCACAAAAGGCATCTCCCTGGAGCTGACATTCCCAGTTTTTTTCATTCCTTTGAAATTTAAAATCTTCTGGTTCAAGAGTTAGAATTTCTAGGGCTTCCCAGTGAAGTGGAAATTGGCCTGACTAGGCTTTTCATGAGGTGTCTGTGTGTGTGAGTGTGCTTGCACACATATGGATGTGTTGGGGTTTTTTTCCCTAAGGAGGGGAGAGGTGGAGGGATTTTGAATCAGATTTGTCACATTGGGAAAAACTAATCCAGTTACTTGTTTGCTTAAGTTATAAGCAACAGATTTTTATAATACAAAGTTTTTAGGTGACTATTCAGACCCTATTGTTTCACTGTGCTTATGATTATGTAAATATTTTTCTGTCAAAAATTATTGAAATCCTAATTTTTCAAGAAATGTAACAATCAACTCTACTGCTATCTAGATTAGATGAAAAGAAATCTCAATAGAAGGAGACTTCTTACATTAGAACATATGGTAGAAAACTTACTAATGGCATAGCATTTTCATTCTCTCTCTGAGGTTGGGGAATTAAAAATGTAAAAACACAACATTTCTCACAGTTTATGGCAATAGCACAATGAAAGCATGTTATTTAGTTTAGTCTTCTACAAAAACTCAGCAGGATTCTATGGGAGTCCATCTCTTAAGTAAACTTTATGAAAAAGTCAGTCATGCTTTTTTTGATGGCTTCCTTATTAATCTTTTTTCTATATATAGACTCAGCATTCCAAGCATGCCATGGTGTCTCTCTAGAGAAAGGGTATTTATTAGAATTTGACAATGAACTTAACACCCAAAAAGGTTAAAAGGGCAACTATATCTTTTTCTAAATGTGGTCAAAATCAACTCCTGAACATCTCAAAGTCCTCTGAAATAATGATGTACTCTCCTACTTCGTGTCACCTTGAACCCAGGTAGAGAATGTTCAGATGTAGGCATCAAATTGTTAAGCCACCTCCTTCCTAAAGTGACACTAACTGGCAGTGGTCTTCCCCCTAACCCAGAAATTTCTTAAACCCAGATTTCTTAGTTGATATGTTTAATTTATAAGTGAACAGCTGTGAAGTGATACGTCTCTGAAGGGAATTAGGTGACAATTAGGTGAGAAGCATGCTCAGCCTAGCCTGCCTGCAAACTTTTGTAGCACTACAGTTTAGATGTCTGTTGGGTGGTCAATAGCAATAACAAGGTGCCATTGGGCGTTACTTACTGTATTGTGTGGTTTTATGGAACCTGTGGTCCTTTGAAATTTGCAACTGGAGTAGTCAAGTTCCTGGGGCTGTTTGGTTTTGCTAAGTCCTGGCTCTGTTAGGCCTTCTGTGAAACAAATTATTGAAGGCCATTTCACTTAAGACTGCTTGAATTTCTGGTGGAAAGATCCGTTTGCCCCTTTGATAGATGTCTCATCTTCAATGGCCAGAATGCCTTTTCTCCATTCTAGGCTCTCTGAAACAGTGATGAAACAGGGTGTTTGTGCCTTTCACACTTCTAACTGGTCATGGAGATAAATGAGAGTGAGGGCAAGTTGTGTGGGTTTTTTGTTTTCTTTTTCTTTTTTTCTCATCTTTGAGTTTGCTATACAGAATTTCTGTAAGCTGTTGGCAGTTGCTCCACAGCACTGCATTCTTTGGCCTTCTTGATGTATTTGAAGGACTTTTGGTGACTTCTTGTCCTTCAGTCTGTTTTTCTGGTTGTTTGCCAAATTTCTTCAACTTATATAATCTTTTCAAGTCTTTGTTCATGGCCATCATCAAAAAGGAAATTTTGAACCCAGTCTTTAAAAGACTTTGAGGTTCTACAACTTATTTTACACTGTAATCAATTTTTAGCAAGTTTTTACATTTCTGGAGTAGTTTAGAAAACTCATGTAAGCCTAGCATTAATTAAAAGATGAAAGAAAATTACATTAAATACATTTTCACACAAGTCAGATTCTTGATAGTGAAGAAAACCTGAAGTCCTTTTTCCCATTTGCTCAAAACAGTATCATCTTAAAATGTGTCCAGATGCAGACTGGAGAGACTGATGAGGAATTAATGCCATCAGTTGCTATTGAGCACAACAGTGGCAATAGAGCTTTTGGCTCAGAAATGATGATAGATCTTCTGGCTCACAGGTTCCAACACCACTGCTCAGCGGGTGCTGGGAATGTGTGTTGGTGGAACACCATGCTGTGCATGCCCACAAACTTCTGCAAAAGCTTTTGCTGCTTGCTGTAGTTGTCATTACAGTACTGAGCTAGGTAGATCTTTACGAACTAAACATTTTTTTATGTTGTATCACTTGGTGCTGTCACTGCACTTCAATCCTTACTGAGTGTGATGAGTATGATGCCACTTTGAAAATTCAGTCTGGGCACCTCTGGTTATTACTTTCCTCCCTACCTAAGATGTGTATGTTTTGACTGCCTGTGAAGAGGAAACTGGTTACTTGGGTTTCACTTATGAGGAAAATATTATTTTGATCAAGTGAATATTTTCAGTTCTAAAATATTACAGGTTCTGAGTCGAGTCCTGCATCACTTTGTTATGGGAGATAGGTTAGTGAAGGATTTGTTATTTATAAAAAAGTCTATTTTTGATGTTTATGTATTTGAGCTGATTTTACTTCTAATTCAGTAATGAAAAATAGAACTTATATAGAGTTATAATCAAAAATACTTCCAGATACTTTACTGCATGGATTCTTACTGATATAGCCATTGCAGACAGTTTCTTTGTATTCCAAAATGTTCCTCACTTGACTTCTGCCATTCTGTATAGATCCAGAATGTGCTTCCCAACTGTGATTTCTTTTGTCCAGGTATTTTGCATATTATGATGATACATGCTCATTAATCATATAGCAGTAAGAATTTAATAAACACACTTTCTTTTTGTCTTGTTTTGTCTTGCAGGCGCCAAGTATAGATGAAAAAGTAGATCTTCACTTTATTGCATTAGTTAATGTAGGTGGTCATCTCTATGAATTGGGTAAGAACACTTTTTATCCACTCTCTCCATTTGTTAGAAACAAATGCAAGTAGTGATGCTGTTAACTGTCAAAGTTTCAGAGAGATTTCTTGATGTTATGTAGGGCTTAGGTTCACTTCAGCTGCATCTTAGGGGTCTGGGGATTTCTTTCAAACAACTGCAGCCTTCTTCTTGGTTTTTGGGGGGGTGTTTGTTTTTTGGTTTTTTTTTTTTGTTGTTGTTGGTTTTTTGGGTCTTTTTGTTTTCCTTCCCTTAACTCTATCCTGTTAAGATAAAATGGTACAGAATACTAGACTGCATCCAAACTTCTTTTATAAGAACAGGAAGCAAGAAAAATGGATAAAAACTCAACATTTCACAGGAATTTGTGTTATTTATGTTCCTGAACTGCTTGTGGAGGTATTAAATTAACTGTGTGCCACTTCAGAAATGTTAGCTATATTATTTAAGCAGTGTGATACTGTTTGAACTCAAATTAGGTAGTCAGGATACTAAGAGATGTTAACACTCTGCAACTTCTTTGTAATAGTCTGATATTTTTTCTTCTAGTTTTTGTGGTCAGTAGACAGTTAACTGTGCAACAGTAGTCCTTATTCTTTGAAATACAGCTATTTTTTCCCTGTTCAGATTGTGTAGCACTTAGTTTTGCTCAGATATTCTCTAATGACTCCAATCTTAAATATGTTGCTGGGCAACTAGGTTTTCCAGCAGGCTCTTCAGAAATCCAGCAAGCAGATCAGCATTTAAAATCTGCAAGTCACTGATCTTTCCTAACATAATTTTTGCAGTATTTTATGGTGATAAGACATTAATCTTTTGAAAATCAGCATGTAATTAAGCAATGCCCTTAACAGGTGATAAGCAATCACAACATGGGGCATAAGCAATATATAAGAAGTGCTTATGTTAATATTAAGTTGATCTAAGGGTATTACCAGGGATAAGTCATAACCAATAGGCACACATTTTTGTATTTTATGATGCTGTGTATCTGTCAGTGGACTAGATCAAAAAGGTAAGTACTGTAGGATGCACTAAATATTTAATGGCTCTAAATTTCAAGGCATAAGGGATGACTTTCACTTTTTTTTTGGTTTTGTGCTACTGTTTCCTTGATACATTTTCATTGTCCATAAATTTATGTTGCTTAAAAAGGCAGACTACATACTATGATGACCATGTTTACCCATTTTCTGTAAGTATGATGCAAGAGAAACCCATTTGAATTTTTCCTAAAAAGAAAAAATGAGAAGAAGAGGCATTTAGTTCTGCTGTACAGTGGAATGTCAATAGTACTCTTTCTTTTGTTCTTAAAATAACTTCTCTCTGTACCAGTATAAGGAAGCAAAAAAAACCCAACTTAAAAGTAGGGAAATGGAAGGTTTTTCAATTGATTGGAAGAAGGTTATTCAATTGACTCACTGTCTTCAGACAGTGTGGGCAGCATGTGGGCTTTGGCATGCAGAAAATGCTAAGGAAGCACATGGATATTAAATATATGTGATTTTTCTGTCATAGAAAACACATTATTTATAGCCACATGAAATTAAAATGTTGTTCTGCCAATATGGACAAAAGAAAAAGCACCAAAATTAAGGTAAACTTAGCTTGGAACAGTGCAGTGCAGTTCTGTTTCCCTGGCATTTTCTGAGGGTTTTGCCTTGTATCTTCAGCCATGGTAGTTACAATAATGAACAACATCTTGTTCATATAAATCCAAAAGTTTTCTAACATCAAATCTATTTTTAGTTATGGAAAATATAGTTTGGAATTGTTGTCAACTTTGGTGGCATCTTTGGGGAGGGAAAAGCCTTTTACAGGGAAGACAGAGCCAGAAGTGATTTTGGTTTAGCAAATATTTAAGATACCCTGAAGTAAGTTTTCATACTGTTAACTCGTTACAAGTAACCTGAAGCATATTTATATGAATGAAATTCTTTTTCAAATGCTGAGAATGACAAGCATTATTCTATTGGAAATGCAAGGGGAAAAAAAACTATAAAAGAAAAACAACCCTGTTTAAATAGCAACCCTGTTTAAAAGCTGTGAAAATACTTAATACTTAGAGCTGTTGGGTTTGTTTGCTAATTTATTTTAAATGACAGAAACATTTTCAGTGATGCCAGACTCTTCAGAATGGTGGGTTTGCTACTCTGGTCTGTGTGGAGTCCCTGATCACAGCTGTCAAACTGCACAGACATACAGCTGTCTTGTCTGCATAAATCTATCAAGCGTAGCTGAAATTTTGCTACTCTACTTGAAAAACTGAAGTACTATACCAGCACTAAACCAACAGCAACTTACAGCTTTGAAATTTTTAAATTAAATATTGAAAAATATTTCATCATTTTGATTGGATAATTTTTTAAGAGCAACAGACTGTATATAATGATACTGGTAGAAGCAGTCAACAGTGGAGAGACCAGCAAACAGCAAGCTGCATGTGTGAACTTTATGAAAAATGAGATAGCATTTTTGAAAGTGAAGTACAAAAAAATCTGTTTAAATAGTTTTAACTGGAAAATGAAGCTTTTATAATTTTATAAATGTGTTATTCAACCCACTTTGTCTTTCAACAGATGGGCGCAAGCCATTTCCAATAAACCATGGGGAAACCAGCGATGATTCTTTTTTAGAGGTAGGGATACAGAAACTTCTTAAGTGGTGTTATATGAAATTCTTGCTGTATTTCCACAAAATTTATAAAATAGATATATGAAAATACCTATACAAGTTTAGCTATATTTATAGTTGGATGAGGAATACAGCAAGTGGGATGGTGAGGCCGAATTAGGTTTGAAAAGAGATACTTTGTAACACTTTGTATTATAACATAAATATCAGAAGGGTTGACTATAACACAAGATCAGACTGTCTTATCTTCTGTTCTTAGATTTTCATATACTCCTGCTCCTTTCAATTAGTACATCTAACAAGAAGTTAGCAGATTGAAAACTTATAAGTTTTCATTCTCTTTCCTTTGGTTTATATTTTAATAGGTGTCATGCTAGACAGAAGTTAATTTCTTTTCTGACCCTTGGTCTTCTCCACTTTCACAGCTTCTTTTGGGTGCTTCTTTGTGTCATGAGCTGAGAAATTAATTGGGAAGGGATACACTGAGTTGGGAGGATAAACTGTCATCCCCACAGAATGCTGCAAAGTTGAAGTTGAGAGAAGGCAATGCATAGATCTGAGTTTTATGATATCCAGATTGGATTAGCATTACAAAAGGAAGAAACCAGAGAAACTAAAACAAACAAAATACAAAATTATTTTATAGTTTAGAAGCATAGACTAATGTCTGTAAAGTTTGCAGATAATTTGTGCTTGCTTGGACAGGGGAACAAATTGGATAAAGCTTTCCTTATTCCATATGTATCTTTTTCCTGTTTTTGCTGATTACATGTGTTCACCAGATTGCACCCTAAAGCTAGATGAAGGAATTACTTAAAATCTTTCAATTACCCCACCCAGCTTAGATTCATCTTGAAACAAAGGAAAAATTTTTGAAGGCAGCAGTACTAGTTAAGGCAAACTTCAGAGATGCATTTAGTAAGTCAGATAAGCAGCACATCTGCTGCACAAAGTAATATTCAGTCACAAAAATCATCATTGCTAAAGTCCTTCGTAAAACTTTTGCTCTTTTAGGCTGCCTATATGAGCACTGTAAGTAATCTTGAGTAATGATAACTCAGCCCAAAACCCAGGATGCAACAACTCACATCAGAAATACCATTTATGTAGGTTTGTCACACTATTTAGTAAACCTTTATGGTTTATGAGCATAGTTTGGATAAAGCATATCTTTGTATTTCAGTTGTATTTTGTTTGGTTTTTTTGTAAGAAATACGATTTATAGTGTTCTTCATTTCGGTTTACTTTGTACTTTTTTCCCCCCTAGGATGCAATAGAAGTTTGCAAGAAATTCATGGAACGTGACCCAGAAGAATTAAGATTTAATGCAATTGCACTGTCTGCAGCTTAAAAGTCTTTTCCAGTGAAGCAACTTTATTGCAATGGATTGTAAGAATAAAACTGTTGCCATATGTTAATAGTACAAATTTTGATACTTCCCTAACATCTTGACTAATTGTAGCATACGTGGAATAAACTTTGCATTTGTCCTTGCTATATTTTGCTGCTTGTTCCTACAGCAACTTTGGGTATTTCTATACAGGCATGCATTTTGTGCAAGATTTCTATGTGGTGGGTTTTTTTCCTTCCACCCCCTTAAATTTTTGGGACTTACTGTCTGTGATATTTCTTCGTAATAATGATGAGCTGCTTTAGAGCAGGATTATCATTTGTATCATGCACAGGTAACATTCTGAGTGGAGTATGTGGTATGGTGATGGCTGAAAACTTGGAGTATGAGGCTATCTCTTTCTTTTATTTATAATGGTGCGAGAATACTATAAGAACTTCTTCAGGTGACTCAAGTGACAAAAACATTTTTCAGTGCATTATTTATAAATAAATATGTGGAAGAAAATAGGCAGAAAAAGGACTATTACTGTTGGTGAGCACTAACATTTTTAAATCATCTTAATGTTTACATTTTGAATAAAACTTCACTTTGTTTCTCAAGTATAATAACGTTAATAAATTGTCAAAAAACTTTAGTTAAACCAATGTTTGCTATTTATATATGTGGAAAAATGACGTGGATTTTTCCCCAAAAAAAGGCACATTAAGTAATTCAAATGGTAGGACTGTGGAAGGCACACACAGGTGAATACGGCAATGTGAAGTACCTCACCTAACTGAAATAAATTATAGAAAAGTGATGATTGTTGTCATGAAGTTTTGTTTAGCAACAACAAACACACTGGAGAATTTAAGGCAGGCATGATAGTCATATACTTTTCTCCCCTGTAGGAACATCTATTGCAAGTTTGTCAGGTGGCATTACTGAATGCTATCTGATAGCCTTCCCCCCTGCCATCCCTCTCACTCCACCCACTGATCTTAAGGTACTATTGACTAATTTCTGTACCTGAATTAGTAACATCGTGGTTCTTTTGAGTTTGATCTTCTTGTTTGGTTTTGGGTTTGGGTTTGGTTTTGGTTTTTTAGCTAAGCAATTTTAACACATTAGGATTCTTGTGAAGCTTAGGGTTAATGTGTGTGGTTTTGACAGTCCAGAGAAATATTCCTTATTCACTCCTTTGAAGTGGAATAATTTAGATTTGCTTCCAATCAAACCCACTGCCAAAGGAAACTGAACCCTCCACATCCCAGAGGGTGCTTTCATTCTCTATCAATTGTCATTGCAGGAAAAATGAATGGGGTTATGCCAGAAGCACTCTGGCAGAGTTTTCCTTCTTTATAGAAAAGAAAGAGGCCTGTGAGTCTGTCTTATCACTTAAGAACATCTTTTGCACTCTAAAGAAAAAGTTGGAGTGTCTGTCTAAAACATGTCACCTGGAGAGTCCAGTAACAACAATAGTCTGTTTTCTATAAGTGAGCTGGTTGGAAAAACGAAGGAGAATAATAACACTAATGAGCTTCTATTTTTGAAGTTTTTGCTTTTTCACCCTAATAAAATGCAGTTTATGTTAACTTGGTTTATGTTGCTATGCTCATTAATGAAGCCCTGAAACTTGCTCTTAAATAAAAAAAAGAGGCTTTAGTAACCAAACCATCTGTGTTGTCTTCTTGCTAATATCAGCAAATAAAGGTTGTCACCACTGAATTGGGATATTGCATATTTTAAGCTAATGGTGACTTGGATGATTGCCTCTCAAGTAAGCCATAGTTCATCTAGATAAGGCCCTTTTAGGATAGGGGAGAGGGTGAGGAGAGAGAGGACGTGCAGTTCAAAGCTGTTAAACAAGCTACATCAATTGTTTACTCTAGGGAAATGGTCTCTTCATATATGATCTTCAGTGTTCAGAAGATTTCAGTGGGTTTAAGTAATAAATGGTGTGTCTCTGTTTTTGTGCAGCTGTTTACTGCAAATTCCCTTCAGAAATGGACCTCCTTGTTGGGTACAAGGACTGACTAGACAAATTCAGGTCAAAGATAATAAGGTTAGAATAGTAAATTTGGGGTGGGATTTTCTGTGGTCACGCTGAAAAACACATCTTGAATCTTAAGTAAAAACCTATTAATAAGAATTCTTAATATTTTGGCAATATTGTAGTTTTGCTTAGCACCTACATAGTCTTCAAATCAGTTGTTCTGCAGGGTAAGGTTTCCTTTTATTTGCAGTGTTAATTTGAGTTTATTAATATGTAAGATGGTACATTGTAGTGAGCACTCTGTGAGGTACCAAAGGAAGAGCAATGCACTAGTTTTATGCTGAACTGTATGTATTCACTGCATGGTCTCTTGGTAGAAACTGTGAAAGACTGCACTGCAGAAATTCATGTCACCCAACATGTACAGTGTAACAGCTTTCCAGAGCTTGTGAGACCATGCTTTGGCACAGGCTTTGGCACTATCTTGAGGAGCAATGGAAGTAAAGGGATCTACAAGCTGCTGGAATATCTCTGTCATTGACATAACCTGTATAACATGGATAAAAAAAGTGAGGTATCAACATTGGCTGACTTGTAAAGTCAAGCAAGGTCCTACTTAGAGGCTGATAAACCCAGCGGAGCCCATGGTGCTTTTGGCTCTGCGACACCCCAATGTCTGCATCATCACCTGAGCTGTACGATCTGCTTATTAGCTCAAGCTCTGTGGGAAAATGACACTGTATTTTCTAACTTGTGCAGCTTTGCCAGAGCCTCAACACCTTTGTGTGGAGGAGCATGGCTTGGCCACGAGCATGCAGTGCCAGGAAATTCCTCTTCAGCCTCTGCAGTCTGCACTGGCTGTACACACCATCTTATGGAAATGGTGTGTGTAGGAGTGAGGAGGTGATGCATGCTCCACACTTACAGTAATTTTAGCTGAGTGGAGCTGGTGTGCTATTAAGCACTCAGGATTGTTCAAGCTCTTTTAAGTATATTGGTGCAAGTTTTCTTACATTATTTACAGACATTTTGTTAAGAACCAGTACAATGCCCTTTCCTTTCAATTGTGGCTGCATGATTCAGTTAAGGGAAGATGAAAGTTGTTTTCTGACATTGAAATGTATGTTTTGGAAAAAAAAGAGACTTAACAGCCCACACTTACAAAATAAATACGGTCTTTCCTTAAAGAAAGAAGCCTGCCTTGGTAGAAAATATTGTGTCAAATATTTGTAGAACTCTCCTTGAAAAGCATATGACGTAAGCTGTTGCTTGACTTATCCCTAGGAGCACACACATTGAAAGGGTTTATTTTTGTCAAGTAGAACAATATTACGTTTGCTACTTTTGACAGCAACAATTAGCAGTCATATCTGGTATATGTAATCTTTCTCTGATCTAGGACTCTGGTGACTTACATTGTTAGTGCAAAGGAATAATAAAACTATTTTGGTTGCTCAGACTTACATAAATAATTTATCTGTGACAGTTGATTTAAAATTCACTTTGAGGATGAGATTTACATGTTGGAACTTTTTTTACTTAGTGAGGAACTTAGACTTAAAAGTTGCTGTGATCCATGCAATCTACTTAAACACTTAATCAAATTACATGATTACTCAAATTACTTGAATTACTTGATATAAAACATTAAACACTTAATTTGTAAGAAAAGTAATTTGATTTGTTATGAAGTGAAATAAAGCAACCAGAAATAAGTGAGAAATGTCTTTTTTTTTTTTTTTAAACATGACGTCTTTTGGAAGCCTATTTTATAGAATTCTTAGTTACTGTCTCCTACTTAGGGACAAGCACTGTACTCTTAGATAAAGTGAAAGTCCTTAAAAGCTGGAGAAAGGTTGCTGCAGTTCTCCAGAAAAATGTTTGGTAACCTCAGGTAATGCAAATTGATGTGAGCCAGCAGTGGCAGCTGATACATGTTTTATTTAGACATTTTTAACCTTTGTAATCATGGATGTTAAATAGTGAGATGAGAGGGTTGTTTTCTGATGTTCAGACTTCCCACTCAAGAAAAATGTAGATTCTTAATTTGTATTTGGTCTTGTGGCTTATCTGGCTTGGAACAGGAAAAAAGGGTAAGGAAAAAAACCCTCAAAATTACAGCTTTTATATTATTCCTTGCTGGCTTCATAGTATAGATGTCTCAAATTATACCGTGGTGAGGAGCTAACTACATAACTTCTATACATTTGTAACTTTAATAAATGTCAGATATCTCCCATGGAACTTATTTCAGCCAGAGTCACTGCATTTTTCCTCCTGAGTCTAACACCAGCAACACTGATTTCCATATACTGCAGAAACTGATGGCTCATAGCTTCTTGGCTTATTGATCTCCTAAAATTCTCCTTCCCCATTCTGAGGTTTTCTGTAACAGATGATGTGTTCTCAAGTCAACATCTCAGAAGTGAATGTAGTACAAAAGCTTTAAGTTATCTTTTCTCAGTAGTCCTTTAAAAATTACGTATGTTGTGCCATGGGCTATAAAAGCAAAAGATGTGTGCAGCAACTGAGTTTTACTTACAGAGAAGACATAGAAAGAAAAAACGCTACAAAAAGTTCAAGCAGGAAAAGATCATAGAATCATGAAGGCTGGAAAACACCTCTAAGATCATTGACTGCAACGTTAAACTAACGTTGCCATATTCACCACTAAACTATGTCCCCAAGTACCACATCCACACATTTTGAACACTTCCAGGGATGGTGATTCCCCATTATCCCTGGGTAGCTTGTGCCAACGCCTGACCGTGCTTGCATTGAAGAAATTTATCCTTATATCCAATCTAATCCTCTTGAACTTGAGGCCATTCCCTCTTGTCCTGTTGCTTGTTACATGGGAGAAGAGATTGAGCTCCACCTCACCACAGTCTCCTTTCAGGTAGAGAGACAGCTTAAATACAATGTCAGAATGAAATCTAGTAGTCAAAAAATCCCAAATAAACCAAAGCCAAAACACAACAACTTAATGCTGTGGATTAGTATTACAGGAAACGGCTCTTTTCCCTGATACTTAATTTTTCTGCTTAGCACTTGTCCACCCCTGTATTTGAAGAAAGGATTCCAGTGTGTTCAGCCAAGAAACCATCTCCCTCCTGCGCCCCGTGCTTCTGTCAGGGTGGATGACCCTTTGCTGCAACGTGATCCCAACCTGCCGCACGTTTGTGGTCACCGCAGTTGGCAGAGCCCAGCGCAGCTCCCACTCAGGCCCACGGTCGAGCCGTACTGAGACCGGGCTTTAGCTCTCAGTCTGGGATAGCGTCTGGGGTGGACGAGTCGCAACAAATCTGTTGCAGTGAGCCGGGCACAGGGACACGAATGAGCCAGATCAATAGGCACTATTGGGTAGCGTGAGCTCAACCAGAGTTGAGGCCAGCGAGGCTGGGGAGGGAAGCAAGAAAACCGAGCCGTGTGGCTCCAGCTCAGCCGGGGCACCTCCGCCTCGGTCACTTTGTACGAAAAGCGCTCGAAACGAAGTGTGGGTCTCATGTTTCCCGTAGGTGAGGAAAAGGCTCCTAACTTCGTCCCCAGACGGGACAACGCTGCAGAGTGTGGAGCCGCTTCCCCGGGATCGCGGAGCTGCCTATGGCTGGCCGGGGAAGCCCCGTCGCTGCGGAGGTGAGGGAGGCGGCCCGGGCTCCCGAGGCTCCCGCGGCCCCGCCGGAGGGAGGGAGGCGGCGGCACGCTGGGCAGTCCCGGCCGGGCGGGGCGGCAGGTGGCGGGGGCCGGGCGGCGGGACCGGCCCTGAAAGGTGCGATTGTCCCCAGCTATTCCTGGTATGCGCCGGGGCGGGAGCCGCCGGGGGCGGCCTCCACCGGCCGGGAGCGCGAGGGGCGCCGCGTCCCGGCGGGAGAGAGCCGCCACCACCGCGGGGGTGCGGCCCCTCCCGGGCCTCCGGCTGCCCCGGGGGTCCCGGCGCTGCCACACGGCCCGCGGCTCTTGGGATTCCTGCGGCCGCGGAGCGCCAGCGAGCTCCCGGGAGGGGGAGTTCCGCGGGGAGGAGGCGGAGGGGGAGGAGACGGCGCGGGCAGCGTTAAAAGGAGGCAGCTGAATGACAGCGGCCGCCGCCGCGCCCCCGCCCCGCCGAGCACCGGCCGCCCCCCGCTCGCTCGCTGCTGGCCATGGACGGGAGAGAGGACGCGGAGTACGACTTCCAGGCGGCGTTCGCCGAAGCCCGGCGATGGCTGGAGGTGAGGCGTCTCTCGGTGCTGCTGGGTGCCAGCCCCTCGTTACCCCCGGTCCCTGCCCGAGGCAGGGGTCCCGCCGCAGCCTCCGCAGGGCGGAGCGCGCAGCGCGCTCCCGCGGGGCTGCCCCGCCGTCCGGCAGCAGCTCCCGGGACGCGGCCCCAAACCTTGATTCTTTGTCGGCAGCTGCGGACTGCTATTTTTAGAAAGTATCGTGGCAACTTGCAGAAATCTGTCTGTGCAGTATCGCCACCGCCCCCTCCTCGCAATCCAAATTAAAGGCTGTCTTCGTTGCCCTCCTGTCGTTAAGGCTTATAATTTCTTGCCATCTTGTAAATTACTTCTGTAGCGCTTGCTCCGAGACAGTCTGAATTAAAGACACTCCTTCCTGTCTTGAAAGAGTTCAGGACAGAGAGCAACCTGAAATTAACACTCATTTTCTTCTCTCCTATTTTTAAACGTGATTGTCTGACTGCACATAGCGCTTGATGTAAATATCCGTGTTTCTGTATGATTACCCGAGTCACACCGGTGCGGTACGTGCTAAAGCATGGGGAGAGAGGTTGTTCCTGGATGTACCTAAGTATTGACCAGGGCAGCATCGGCTGAGCGAACGAGGCTGATGGCTTGGAAGCTGAGAAATGTTAGGAATACTGAACAGCCTCCCTTAGAGTCGTGGTGTGCTTTTGAAGAGGAGCTTTAGAGTGCTGGTTTAGATTTATTTTAACATATTAAGCTTATTTCTTTGTGTATAGTCACTTAACATTAAACTTAGTGTTGTTAGAACCACTATCACAGTAACTTCGGAAGGAGAGAATATTCAAAAAAAGATGTTTGCTACTTTTTACCCCTCATCTTTACAAGCTTGTCGAGACCTGAGTTCAGGTTTCTTTGTTTCCTCTGTAAAACAATGACATCTAGTGCTTAAAATCTATTGAGAATGTTGAACTGAGTGCACCAAAGGCAAGGGTATCGTAAATGACCTCTACAAGTGTCAGTTTTGTGTCCTCTGTGAATGTAGGTAATTACAGCAGTAATGTGTCAATTTTGTAAGAGCTAGCTGTGAGTTTAAGTAATTAAACCATTCCTCTCTCACGTATACCTTTCTTGCATTGCTTTCTTTAAATTGGTAAAGCTAACTTTAAAAAGTAAGCTTTTTATTACGGTGATGTAATGTTGTCTTTGAAAATCCTATTTTAAGGGTTTGGGGATTTGTTTTAATTATTGTTAGACTTCATGTTATACTGGCTGGTTGTACCATTTCTACAAAAGGTTTTGTATCTCTGCCTGCCAGTAGCATGTGGGAGCTCTAGCGAAGAAATGTGAGTATATAGTGTGCACTGTTTGTGTAGGGGGAAAAAACATATGCTCAGCTTCCCCCTTGCCCAGTCTAATTTGTGTGGCTGTCCTTTGATACGTGAAAGCTGTTCTCATTTTAAAGTAACTTTTAAACTTACCCTTTGGAGAAGCATTTTACTGCAAAGCAAATAACTTGCAAACCTTAAGGTATTGACAAACAGGATGCTCGGAATTCCATAATGTTAAAGGAAGATGTAAATATTTATTTCCTTATGAAATGAGGTTTGTGTTTCAGAAGAACTGTTGTGTTTCTCTGCTTTTTAGAGCCAGATGGATTTAAAATCCAAGACTAACCATTTCCGTTGTTCTATGGAAGAGTAATGACATTTTTAAGGTAATGAGGCATGTCCCAAGGTTTTGTGACTCTTGGTGAAACAAAGTGGTGTATACATGATAGCAGAACTTGGTGAGTCCTAATGATTAAACAATTAGTTTTGAAGATGAGGCAGTTTTTAAATATTTACACACTTGAACTTCTGATGTTTTGGTAAGGTTTTGTGTACCAGCTTCTCCCTAACATTAGAGGAGATGAAAGCACACAGACACTAGCTACTATGTATTTAAAGGAACAAGCCAAAATATCTTTGTAAACTGTTACTCTTTCCCTTTGCTAATGAAATCTTTGTTAACATATTTCTGTATTTCAATGGAGAACTCTATGGACTCTGAGACTTAAAAAAAACCCTCCAACCTTGAAACTGAGGGCTTTTTAGTAACTGGAATGAGCAGCTGTATTTGTCAGATCCCAAGAGGAGTAAAAAATACCCCAAAACCATGAAAAAATATTACCCTGTAATTTTTTTGAATTTTTTGGTGAGAGAAAACTGTGTCCTGGTCAGGTTCCTTTTCTTCCTGTTCCCAGCAGAATTCTCCATGCTGTATGGCAGCCACTGGCTCATGGCAGCTTAAATATTTGTTCCTAGTTCTTATGCTACCAAAAAAACAAACCAAACCAATAATAATAACCCCCCCCCAAAAAAAACAAACAAAAAAACCCCAAAAAAACCAAAAAAAACCACCCCAAAACCAACTAAGCCCTCACTCCCAACAACCCAAACCTCCAAACAACTCAAACCAAAAAAGTGCAAGAGCTTGATTAAGAATAATAACAACAAAAATTTGCATCTGATATCTGGTGTTACTTAAAGGAAGACTTTGTTCTTTAATTCAGGTTCATGTTGAGGCATATTTTATGATAATGCAGACAAGGAATGTCTGTAGTCTTCACAGTGCAAAGACCTCTTAAAGTGTGGTCCCCAACCTCTTGTGTTTCATGTGTTGGGAGCTGGGAGGGGATGTTGCTTGTTAAAAGAGTTGGAGTCACTGGGAGAGCTGCCTGTTGAGGATGTCTACTTCTTTGGGGGAAGGAATGGTCATTTTCTGTACAAAACTCGAGCTCTTCTCAGGTATGCTTTCTACAGAAGCCAGCATTGTTTAGTGGTGTTGGCTTCTTGCATCTGAGACTTTTGGCACTTTCTGAGCTCTGCCTGGAGCAAGTGGTGCTGATCAAACTCACCCAGCCTTCATTTGGCACCTCGGCTGGGCAAATGGTGCATGCTGAGAATAAAACACTGGACTACCACAACTTGGCAATAGTTTTTCAAAGAAGGAGAGACCTCATAGCAATCTACAACTTCCTCATAAGGGGAAACACAGGGCAGACATTGATTTCTCTCTAGTGATTAGTGATGGGATTCCAGAGAATAGCATGAAGTTGTGTCAGGAAGGTTTAGGCTGGATTTCAGGAAAAGGTTTTTCACCCAAAGGTGGTTGGATGCTGGAACAGGCTCCCCAGGGAAGTAGCACCAAGCTTGGCAGAGTTCAAGAAATGTTGGGACAATATTCTCAGGCATGTGGTGTGACTCTTGAGACTATCCTGTCCAGGGTCAGGAGTTGGACTTAATCCCTGTGGGTCCCTTCCAGCTCAGGATTTTCTCTCATTCTTTGAAAGGTAGAGCTTGTTTGCCAAAGCTAGAAATAGCTGGCTTAAATTGTTTTACTGTGTTCTGTTCCATATTATAACTTAAGCAAGCCAAAAGCTGTTCCTCCAAACCAAAGCATTCTTCCCCCAGCTATTAAATATCCCAGACTGCCGAGTCTGCTCTCCCACATCTCGAGGCAGAAAAACAGTCTGCCTCTCCCTTTCTGCAATCCACCACTAAGTTCACCCTTGTGAATGAAGGGGAGACACAGTCCCTCTCCCCCAGCACGTTTCACTGTTTTAGGAGTGATGCCCCTTGAAGAGTTTGAGAGGAAAGAAGTGTGTGCTGTTTTCTTGTAAAATGTCTCAGCTTTTGATTCTACTTCTGTGTTTTAAACAAATTCTAATCTTCTGGTAAATGTCTATGGTTTAAAATTATTTGCTAAAGCAATTTGAAACCTGACCCATGAAGTCTGTAAATCTTTAGTTAAAGTGCCTTGAGGCAAATAACGCTTGAATTTTTTTCCCCCTGAAGTAGTCAAATGTACAGATCCAGTCTGCGGCAGGGTGGCCAGCGAGCGTGTGCCTGAATGAATTGTTGGAGTGAAGCAGCAAAGCTGTAGGAAAGCATGTGGAGCAACTTCAACAAATCCACTGAAGTGAAAAATGGGTGTTCAGCCAAGTAACTATTAATATTACAAATTATTACAGCTCTTCCTATGAGCTAATATAATAACTCCTCTCTAATAACTCCTATGGAGTTGTAAGTCAGGTATTCTGAGAGGTACTGATTTCATCAGAGTGTGTTGAGAGTGTCAGAAAGAGGACTCTGGAATCCTGGAATTGTTCCTCACGCAGGGACGCTGCAGCAGAAGTTCTTCCTGGTGCTAACACTACCCAGTGATGATGGAGAGAGCTGTTTTACCGTGAGGATTTCTATAGCAAGATAATGTTTTTATCAATTTTAATAGACAGTGTTAGGAAAAGAAAGCCCAGCTAATGTGGACAGCAACTGTTACCTCTGCTACTCTTGTCTGTCATGACCATTAAATAGGTAGTGAAATTGTCTAATTATTTTGAATGCTGATGTGTATTGACATCCACAATAATGCATTGTTATATTACAGTGGAGGTTGGAAAATTATTTTGGGCCTTTTTTTCCTTCTTTTTCCAGGAGAAAACAAATATGTATATATATGTGTATGCACCCCCTGCCTCCACCCTCTCAAACCTGCTCAGAAGATTGAAAAAGCAGATTTGCAAAGTAACTTGGTAGAAAGAGTCTGCTTGAGGATAAAACTTGAGAATCAGGACAACTTATTGAAATCTTTTTGGCTTGAACCAACAGTATAGCAATCAAATTCAGGGAATGGTCTCTGACATGTGGTCACCAAATGTTTCTTTTTATTGAAGCTGTTTGGAGTTTGCATTTCTACTGTATATTTTTTATGGCTTCTGCAAATGCATCTAGAGGTCTAGCAGTGATGTTTTCCCTGTATTTGCATAGAGATCTTACCTTAGTGATGATTTTTTGTTTCTCCCTCTTTCATCCTGTAGCATGAATCTAATGCATACAGTCTGGTATGGGAAGAATAACTGTGGAGATAGAAGACTAATTTCACTGTTCAAATCCTCTTCTTGTAGGTACCTTTATTTAAGTTGAACTAATAATTATGAAAAAAAAAATTCTTAGTTCTGGGTTATATATTCTTGGATAGTCTGTAGAGAGCCACTCGGCATCCTAAATAGTGCTAGAATGAAAAGGCAAAATCTATATATTCTGTTCCCTAAACCATGTTTAATACTGGGTAATTCTGTCAAGTCATAAAACCTGGGTGGGCTGGTTTCTGGAGAACTTCTTACAGCACAGCTGCCAAAGTCCTGGCTCACGTTTACGTAAGGGGTGTATTTAACCCTGCTTTAGGTGGATGCATCAATATTTTATTACTGTGTGTATATTCTTGGCAATGAGTATTTCATGGAATAAATCTAAGTGTTGATCAATAAATCAAAAGTTGATGTATAAATATTAATTGATGTATAAATGTACATGTTGTGAAGTAAATACTGTGGGAATTTTAATTCTGGAAATATTATTCTCTCTATTACCTGCAGACTATGAAAGTGCTGTGGTTAAACGCCATATAATAGGGCTAGCAACAATGTGTTAGAGAGAGAGGGTGCCAGTAATACCCTTTGATCTGGCTGAATACTTTTCTCTCTGTTTCTTTCTTTCTGTCCCCTTGCTTCTAGATCTCAGGAAAAGTGTCTGTAATATGCTTGAGAGAAAAATGGGACTAATTTTTGCTTGAGAGTAAAGTCTGTTTCCTGGTTTCTGTAAGGTGGGTTTATATATTTTCAAGTCTATATTTGGAAATTCTCGGGGAAAATCAAAAATCTGTCTTCACATAGTCCTGTGTGCATAGCTTTGAGCCAAGTTCACAATGTAGTTTCCTTTATGAAGCTTCTCTTTGTAGTTTTGAGCATTGTATTGAAATTTTGCATGAAAGCAGCATCTGCAGGCACTTTGAGAAAGAATTAACTTGTTGACTGTAGAAGTGGGTATGTCTTCTATACTGGGGAAATGCATTGCAGCTTAAGGGGAGCTACAGGCAATTCTGACCAGGCTTTTTTCTTCTGGTCTGTATTTTGTGGTTAGCAACTAGAGTTAGTTGTGGCATTACTTTTTGTTATTTTTCTCCTGTCCTTTTGTTTGTTTGTTTTCTGAACTGTGTCCTGATCTTTCTGCAGTTTTGTGAGGCCAACCATTATTTTCTGCCCATAGTTTCAGGAGAAGGTGAGATGAAAATGATTTCCATGTTTAGCATGCATTGCCCCCTCTCCCCCCCCCACTACTATGGACTCACTTTTAGCACCTTTTCTTTGTCAGGCACTTTTTTTGGTCAAAATTTTAAAGTGTATAATGAGCACTTGTGCATATTACGTTAGATGGTGACCTTGCTGAGCTTTGGAAAACACTTGGGTTTTATTGTGTTGTAAGAACCAGATACATTCCAGCTGTTTCTTGTACCTACCACTCCTCCACTTTAAAGTTCCTTTATCCACTCCTGCAGGACATTTTTTAAAAACAAAACAAACCCCGACCTTTTCTGCTTTCACAAACCTAATATAACTCTTAACTATCATTTTCTAAACAGGCTTTCCAGCTACAGCAGTTTAATGAAAAACAGCATGTGCTCTCAGACTCAGTGTACTAGAAATGCTTCTGCTGGTCTAAGGTGTGCTTGACACACCTCACTTATTATCCAAATTATCTCGGGAGGAGTGTTTTGGTTTTGCTGTTTTTCACATTTCTGAATTCTGTCAATCCAAGTGAAAATCTAACTTTAAAGGAATGTAGTGAATAAGTTACTTTAAAATAGGACAGGTTCTGTTGTTCTTCATGCTGTGAGCTTCTGCAAGGTGTTGTGAATTTAGCATTTATTATTAGTGCTAATTTTTTATTTTTCCAATGAAAAGAAGGATGTGTGGATCTGACTCAGAGCATGCTAGCTTCCAATTGGATACTTAACTGTAAAACTTTCATTTATGTTATATTGAGTAGAGAAACCTAATTTCAACAGTGTTTTCCATTTGCAGTACAAAACATCTGGGATTATCTTAGAAGGGCATGAAGATTATAAGACTTGCTTTATATTTTTTTGACACAGTGTTGGCACATGTTGTGCAAATGTTGGCACATTTTTTTGGTACCAGCTCATGTGAAAGTTCTCAGTTTTGTTTCTGGATGTGATTCAGCTTTCAATTGTTACTATTAGCAAAGAACACAATATACTAACTTTGGGAAATAGTTATTACTGTGTTGGCCAAAAAAGTCAAAATCCTTGTAATGTATCACAGATTTAAAGGAGTTAGTGTAGCTGAGATCAGTTCAGCTAGCACAAACAGTGAAATCTGTTGTTTGAGCCAAGTTGTCCTCCTACAGTAGATCCCACGACAATGTGGTTTTGTGTTAGTGCTGAGATGTTATCCCAGCAGGGGTGTCATTGAAACTCCCGTGCTTGGCTTGTGCTTCCCCTGCCTCCTTTTGCTGTGTCAGTGGTGTTTGTCTGATGCTCTGGTGAGTTGGCTCAGGGGAAAATCAGTGTTTTGTGGTATTTGGTATTTGCTTGGCTCCTGAAAGGCAAGAAGGGCACCAGTGCTCCAGCCAGGGAAGAGGTAGTGTTGATGGAGGTGGTCTTTTGGCAGCAGCTCGCTGTTGGGTTGCAGCTGACTAGTGGGATGAAGAGAGGCAGACACCTGAACTCAATGAGCCATCTCTTTCCCTGGAGGTTTCTCAAGTCACCTGCTTCTGCCCATTGCCTGGCTCTCTTCCTTACATGACTCAGGAGCTGTTTGCTAGGTGCCCAGGGTTGAGGTATAAGCTAGACACCTGGATTAGGGAGGCTGGCTTCTAGCCATAAATAACTTCTTCAGGATGAATTTCATAAGGTTTATAAATACAGTTGGAGCTGTTTTAAATAGAAACTCTGCCAGGAGTTTCTGAGCCAGAGCATTTGAAAGTATTTGATATGCTTATGCACTGACTTCTACTATGGAAGAAGCAGCCGTTGTGTCTCACTGAGGCTGTGTTGGCTGGGAGATGGTCCTGCAGAGGTATTGGGATATCTTGCCCAGAACTTCAGCAGTCATCATCACCTGCCCTTCGCAGGGACAATCTAATCCCGAAACCCAGTTCCAGTGTTATTTATAAATTATTTCCTGGAATTGCTTTATTGACCCTGCTATTTGTTATTTATGTATTACTTTTTTCCTTCAGGAAGGAATGGAGAAGTCTAGCTTCTGGAGTTTGATCTGAGATTTTCTGTGTGGTCAAATGACCATGTTAGCTAATAAATCAAGATGTGATAAAGAACAGAAACAAGTGTGGGATTCTTTTCTTCTTACTTTAAGGAAGTGGATGGAAAACCAGCCAGTACACCACGGGCTCCAACGTGCCTTTTGTGCAGCTGGTGTCAGAATTTGGGGATGCTGGAAGAGGTGGATGGGTGCACCGTGTCAAGTCTTTTTGCAAGAGGAAACCACATAGCCTGGGTCAGTTATGGCAGTACTGTCCCATTTGCTGCTGCCTCCAAAAATAAGGGTCCTATTAGTATCTGTTTGGCATTGAAAGAAAGAGAATGTTAGACTTGATGATCTTTGAAAATGTTTTCCGACTTTAATGATTCTGTGAAGCCAGATGTCAAAGTGGGTGTGGAGGAGGAAAAAATAAAGATCCAGGTTTGACATTACAGCATTGGAGGAGTTGTGTAGCATTACCTGTTGCACTGCCTTGAAATGCTTCTTTGGAAACTATTTAAGATCAGGTGAAGCAGGGGACAAAGGCATAACTGCATTTTTGCTCTAGGAAAAACATTTTCTTCCCTGTGTCACCATGCTCTGTTTGCCTAAACAGCACCACTGACACTTGATGCACCTGAAAATGTAATCCTAAATGAAACGGGGCCAGACATTTGGTTGCAAGTTCTTTTACAAATATAAGGGGTTGTAAAGAAGTGACATTGACTGTCTTAACTAACTACAAGGGTCTCACCTTGGTGTATATATGTGTATGGGGGGGTGGTTTTGGTTTATTGGTTTTTTTTTGAATGTCAGGTGGGCATCTTCATAGTGAGTTCTCATCATTCAATAAAAAGGTTGCTTGTAGTTGATCTTATTCAGACTGAATGGAAATGGAGTGAGGATGAAGGTGTGAGCTCCAGGTAGAGATGGATATCTTTCACAGACATTTGCCTGATGCTGTGGAGGCAAAAAAAATCCCTGATATAATAAACATCAACTCGATGATTATTCAAGAGGGTATTGCTTCACAGCTACAAGTCTTATGTATGGATGAAGTTTTCAAAGACAAATCCCCATTAAAATGCACAGACTGGGTTGCTCACTAATGACCTACCTTTCATGTGTCTGATAAAATCCCAAAGTCCTCTGTAACTTTGGGGTAAGTCTGGCAAAGTGATCTCAGACTCCAGGAAGGTCTGCATGTCAGGTGTCAGTGGAATAGGGCTGGGAGCTGTGCACTCTGAAGAAATGACAGAGAAGAGAGGCTTGAAAAGGGACGAGGAGAAATGTGCACCTAAAGTTATTTGTAAATAGCTACCTTTTCCTTCATGAGTTTCTTACCTTGTAAGTATTTAAATTGTGAAATTTTGTAGAATGTGCCAACTTTTAAAATCTGTTGTTTTCTGGGTTTTTGCATTTGTTTTGCATTTAGCTATTTAAAAGATTGGAGGAATGCAGTCTCAGACTATTCTAAATTTCTGAATGTGCTACTATACTTATTTGAATTCTTTCACATATTTTAAAATTAGTATCTCATCTGCTTTACTTACCATGGAACATAGAAGCCTATTGTTAGACCTGAATGAAAAATGCTTATATGTTCATGCTTACGGTTCCTTTTTTGTTTTCTTCTCTTTTTCCTCCACAGCTAAGAATTTCTAAAATAGTTTTTTTTCTTTACAGTGGCAGCTAAAATCTTGTGTCATTCCATTTTCCAGTGGAATCTTTGATCTTTCCTTGTGAAAACTCTCTTCCTTTGGAAATGATAGTAAAAATGTGAATGTTCTTTCCCTAAACATATTTAGATATACCATAGTTAAGAAGAACAATGCTGTTAAACCTTGTGGGATTCTCAGCGTAATGGTTAATTTTTTATCAGAACACAGAATATTTACCATGTGCATTTCAGCAACAGGGTTTGGTGTGTGCATGCAGGCAGGTCTCTTGCAAGACCCAAGCTGCCTGGTTGTGGTAAAGAAGTGGACAGCTGGAGCAGCGGCTCCTGGCACCTCGGCAGATGTGGCTGGGAAGCTGGCAGTAATTCGGTTTCCTGTGTCTGGTGCATTGATGGCTTAGATGAGATCCGGCCGTGCAGATTTCCAGTGGTGACTCATCTGATTATTTTCTCTTCCCTCTGTGATTAGCTGAGGAGGCAGGATAGAGGAGGATGTCTCTCTGGAGGTAGAAGACTTCTCTGTCACGCTACATTTCCGATATGGGGGAATGGAATGTGGAAAGGATATTGGTGTGTCTTGGATGTTTATAAAGGTATTCCAGCCTTCCTTGCTCTCCTCTTATTTTGTGTTGTTTCCTTAGGGTGTTATCTCTAACCCAGCTGTGCCATGGCTATAGCTTGGCCATGTCTTACCTTTATTTTTGCACTGTTCTGGAATATGGGAACAGGTGACTCTTGTGCACACTCAGCTGAACACACACTGATCCTGGGGGCAGGATGTGGAGATGTAATCTGGATTTCCAGGTTCTTCTTATCTCAACCTCATCTGGATTTCCAGGTTCTTCTCATCTCAACCTCAGTGTTTCTGCACTCAAGTAAAGTAATGTAGTAGTCTTTTTTTTTTTTTTTTTTTTTTTTTTTTTTTCTTTCTGGAGGCAGGAAATATGTATTCCCATATGGGCAGGGGCACTTTTCTGCAGATTGCTAGTGGAGGAAATGTGAAGTGCACCAATTTTAACAAATTTTTAATCTATCAATACATAAAATGTTGTTTAGGTTGCATGTAGTGGTACTATTTTTTGACCGAGATGAAGACTGAGAGTTCTACATGCTTTGACTGTGTCTGCCTACTTGATTTAGGCTGGCAATTGGAAGCAGCATGACTGCTGTCACACAGAAGTCCATGTGAGCCAGTATAGGTCTGGCAAGTATACCCACAGCATTATGCAATATAAATATCCTTTGAGATTAGGTTGCTATGCATTAATTGCAGCCAGACATAACTTATTGTTCTTTTCATCTAAAGAGCCTGGATCTTGCTCATTTTTTTTTTTTTTTTTAATGTTTTGTGAGAGAAGATTTGAAGTATGAAACTTGCTTCAGTGCTTTTATCTGTCAGGAAGACCTGCTTACCCAAGTACTAGTATATAGGTGCCTGTAAAAATACAATGGCTCTTCATTCTTTCAAGAGCTTTATAGTCTTATATAGAGAATGCATCATCCTTATCATGACAATTGTCTGTTGTAAAAGCTCTTCTTGAGAAAGTTGCTTCAAACCCTCTCATGTTTAGGGATTTGTGGATTTCATATGCCCTTTCCTTTGTTAGATGTTAATGCCATATTATAAGAATTAAAATCTCTGTATAAATGTTAGTATTATATATCCCCTCCTGTCTACTTTTAAAGTAGTTTTAATCCTGGGATTTGGAAGGAAAATAGGAACATAAGGGACATGCAGCTAAAAATCCATCCCATGCCTGGGACCACTCTGATAGACAGTGTGGTGTATTGATGATTGTTGTGTACAATGAGGAAGATTTTGGGGATTGAATGTTATTGTAACACCAGCAATCAAGTAGTGAACACAGCTGCCCATTACATTATGGTGTTGTGTTCCTCAACTTAGTAAGAGAAGTTTTGGTCATCTTAACTTCTACAAGCAGCTCCTGTTTACTGGTTCCTAAAAGATCATGTCTTTCTTAGCATGGGTTTTATGGTAATGATGCTCTCTGGTTTTCTGCTAAGAAAAATCTGATTTGATATTGAATTCTGAGTTGTGGGGTTTTGGGAGATGCTTAGAAGTAGGCATGAGGTTTCAGTATGAAATAGAAGTTCAATTGTTTCCCAGTTATAAATTCCAGGATGCTTTCTACTTTACACTGAATTTGACCAAGATCTGTTGCAGTAGCTCCCAGTGGTCACTAAAACATTGCCTCTGCTGTTATTTCATTGCTATGTGGAATTTAAGTGACGTGGTTTGGAATATTTGCACAGTGCACTTCTCTGTATTTAGCTTTTTAGAATAATTGGGCTACAGCACTGTCACAGGAACACAGTTTTGATAATGTGGGATTTTTAATGACCTCTGGAACATTGCGTAAGTACTGTTAAGTCATAGCTGTCAGGCTGCAGTTGTGAAAAAATCTCTGAAGCAATGGCTAGTTTCAGGGAGAGAGTTCTCCAGCAGTCAGAAAATTGGTATAATGCTATTTTAGGCCTTAAAACCCCTTGCTTCTATTAATATTTTAGGGTCAGTGGAAGCTTGCTGATGATGCTTGTTGCAGATATCACATGCTGCAGTCACAGATGATGGGGAAACTGCTGCATAGAGCAAATGAGCAGCTCATGTTCTCCCTCTGCATAGATTCATTACTTGAACCAAGTTACATATATGCAGTCTGGAAATACTAGAGGTCTTTGATCTTTAAAACTTAATGTTTGAAAATGTAAATGATGTGCTGCTTTTGATCTGCTTCTTAAATTAAATGGTAATTGTGAAAATTACATTTGGCAGTTTTCCACTTAAGGGCTTGTACTTCTCATTTCACACTATGTTAATTTTAAGCTGTAGGTCCTTGCTGGTTTTCTGTCAGTGAATTCTGGTAGGGGGGTGATCCTATGTTTCTGCATGGCCTAATTATCAGCAGCGTGTGTATTTGGTACTACGACTTTAACATGCAATTCCTCTAAACACAGATGCCAGGGAGTGCCAGTTCTGCCTGTGTGTCCATGGCTAGGGTAATGAGAATCACTAAGGCTGATCAGAACACTATGAGAGTTTGAGCTGTGTGTGCCCAGGATGGGAGGCCCTGGCTTGTTCACCTAAGATGTGAGGAAATGCTTGGGCACGTGCTCCACTGCAGTCTGGGGATGGGTACATCTGCTGATAGCAAAGTAGCAGAAGCTTTTTATCTGTGTGCTTCTGTGCTCCTGGACTACTTGCCTTTCCAAATTACTGGCATCATCTAATCAAAAAACTACTGGATAATTTAGGGCTCCTAAAATGTTGATGAAACTCATGCAAAGTTCAGTCTTTTCCTTGCATCAGCTTTCTAGTGTGTAGAGGATTTGTCTCTTATTTACCATAAAAGATGATAAAGACCTCTCTGTCTTTGTCCTGTTTTCTTATGAAAGGGGCCTTTGAAGTCTGAGGGCCACATCAAACTGCAGCAAGTAACTCACAAGTTTATTCAGAAACTTTTCCATGTAATAGGTTCTTTTAAGCTCCTGTTAGTTTAAAGCCAACTCAAAATCAGCAGCTGAACTGAAATGAAGCCGCTAATTACCCCCTTAGCAAAATCACTTTGCGTACTTTTCAATTATTAATATTTGTTTCACTCTGCAGAGATTAAATTTGTGGGGGAGAAGGTTCAATGTTGTTAGTACTGAATGTTTGCCACAACAACTTTAAGATGTACTCATGGCTGGAGGAGGTTTTCTGTGGGTTTTTGTTTTATTGGGTCTTTTTAGGAAGAGGTAAAGATTCTTTGTTTCAGATCCTAAACAGTCTGTAGAGTGAGGTTTTCTGTTTTGAATATCATCATGTGGACCTTCTGCTGTAAATCCTGCTACAGTCCCTGACTTTGTCTTGCTTCCCATCTCCTGTTGATTACCTTTAGGGATGTTTGCATTGAGTTCAGCATCATGCTGAATTAACATATTGCTGATTTTGCTGATTCTGTTTGTCTGTGTGCTGGCAGATTTGAGCATTCATCTCCAGGAATTTGCATAGGATGTTAAACAATCTGAGTGCTTTAGTGGCGCCCATCAGAGTGAGGAAATTGCCCAGCTGAGGTGAACAGGAACATTGCAGCAGCCTGCCTCTGAATTTGAATTTTTTCTTTTAAGCCCAAAATAGAAAATATTTCCAACTGACAGTAAAAATAGTTGCCAGGGAAAGTAAATTTTAAGTATATTGCTGAGGTTATGGAAAGCATTTACCTTGTCTTTGTGCTTCAGAGTAACCTTTCTTTATTAATTTTTCTCTTTTAGTAAGTAATGACTTAAAAAACCTTCCAGATAAGTTTTCAGAATGAAAAGGAGCTCTCTTACATTTTTTTTAAGTTGGAAATTGGATGCTTAAATTTTACTTCTCTTTGTTGAGATGTCGAGGGTTTGGGATTGTACTTTTTCTAAATTTCTCTCTCCCAAAATGTTCATTTGGCTTCTGCAACCTTTTAGGTAAGGAAGACTTGTAGAATTATTAAACCCCCTTCCCCTCCCCCACCTCCCCACTTCACTTTTACATGTGAATTAAAATTATCTGATGGAAATATTTGTGTTGGGGGCACAGGGTGCCACAGAGGCCATCTATCCCTTCCTGCTGTTAGGACAGAGAACCCCACCAGAGAAAGCTGGCTAGGAGTGGGACCATGCAGTCTATGCAGCACCATTTTAAAGATGTTATTTTAAAATATCATGTGATGCTGAACTTTTTGTTTTCACTGTTCCTTTGTAGTGATTAAACTAATTTGAGGTCTAATTAAAGCAAGTCATTAATTAAAGCAAGGAATTTTTGAAGTCCAGATTTTTTTCCTCAAACTTGAAGAGCTTGAAACAAGTGAATTCCATAGGTGCCTAAGAGCAGAAAACTTGTATTTCTGGTGAGTGATGTAGCCAGTTTTAAACCTCTCTCACTGCTCCTTTAAGGCTAGCCCAGAAGTAAATAAAGTAAAATAGAAGACCTTAAGCTTCAGACCAAAGATTTGACTTTGAATGAATTGCTCAGGATGAAAAAAGAAGTTGTGGGTGTGTCTGTTTCATGGAATTTAAAAAACAAACAAACACAAAGTAGTGTCTGCAGTCAGGAGAGCTTCTTTCCTGGAGCCAGACATTCATAAGCATTCTGGAGGTCTTCACTTATCCCAGTGTAATTTCACTTTTAGCCCTGTTTGGGGGGTCTCACAACCTCTGCAGAGTGGAAGGTTTTTCTAGAGACCAAGGCTACAGAGCTGCCATGGCTCTGTAACCCTTCGTGCAGCCTTCTCTGGCAGAGCATGAGAGCCGAGGGCTTGCTATTTCCTGTAAAACTGGGTAGGAACAGGAATCTGATAGTACAAGTCTCCTTCCTTTTTAAGGTGTGAGGATCCCATTTCTCTTGTAACCAGAAAAATAGATAGTTAAACAGCATTATGCCTAGTTGTATTCTTCTTTCCCTCCCCTCCTACTGACACTATAGGAAAAGGCTTGACGGTGACATCTCAAGCTAAACTTGCCCCTCAGGGACTTGGTTACCAGCAGAAATGTAGGTACTTGTTTGAAATCTTAGGGAACTGAAAGGGCCAAGATTTAGGCTTACAGAAAAATAAAAGCTCTTATATGATATGTACCTACAGGAAGCCATCAGATGTCCTTCTCAATTTTATGGTAAGTAATATATGCTGGGGTTTGGCATTAGAGGTTAAATGATGTTTAAATTAAACACTCATGGTTGGATAAAATGGGCTTAGACAGGCTCTACTTTGTTTTGGTGCTCTAGAGATAATTATTTACAAATTGCTGAGCTAAGGGGCACAAATTAATGATACTCCAGCATCTTAAAATATCCCTTACTTTGTCATACTGAAAAAAGTGTATTATGTGTTCAGATGCCATGAATTTCACAGATGCTTCATATATGTGAAACAAATAGAAACAAGACAGAAGGTGAGTTGCTGTTTTGTGTCAGTTGCTCTCAGTTATTCTGAACTGCTGTGTATTTTTGAGTAGCACAGAGATCTTTACAATGTTTGCAAAATGACTTTCTAGTAAAAAGCTGCAAAGAATTTTCTAACATAGTATTTTCCCCATGTAGGGTTTTGTAATGTTTTTAATGGAGGTATGGGTATCACAAGTTTACTTGCAAAAAAATTAGCTTGATGTCAAAATGTTTACTTCTTAACCCAGTTTCACTTTGTGCTAACTTTTCAGATTTTTTAAAGTAACAATGTCTTCTATTGCAGAGTGTTGCAACTTTCCAAGGATTCAGAAGAAATTTTGCAGGGATTCTCAACTAACCATCACACTGTTTATGAAGGAAATACTTTGTTTCATAATAGGATGTTTTCAAATAATGTTGAATATATGTTTCAGATTTGTTTTATTGTACCCCTTTGTTTTTGGTAAAATATGTTTTGGATAGTTACATTGTAGCCTTCTTCCTTCATGGAGGTAAGAATATTAACAAGCCTTTTGATTGTTTTGTTGGATGTTATTTAATTTTGTTTTTTTTTCAAAGTAATTAAATGGAAGATGGGTAATTTACTTTATTGACTCCAGATCTGTCCTTTGATATCTATTGATAAATGTAATACAAAGACTGATAGTGACTTTTCACACACATTTCTTTTGATAGAGATATATATTGGTATGAATTTTGTATATTTTAAAGTGTGGGCTTGACTAGTGCGAATCTTTGTCCAAAAAAACCTTGAAGGCCTGCCTCTAATTTACTAACTTTTGACTTTCCTATTTGATTTTTTTTTGAGGTTCTGGTGCCAAGTGTCATTACCATGGAACATTTAGGCCTTGGGGCTGTTTCAGTTTGCCAGGTTTCTGTGTAATCATCCTGAATTCAGCAGCAGTGTTGCACAGGATTGCTGGAAGCAGCAGTGGAACTGGAATTACCCAGGCTCGCAACTTTTCCAGTGTATATGGGTATGGATGAAGGCAGGAGATCAAGGTGCAGCAAATATCATGTCCCTGTTGCAGACCTGAGGCAGGGTTATGCAAGGGCTGTGCTAGATATTCTGCCAGTGTGGGCTGGAGGGGCTGGGGCAGAAATAAAAGTGGCTCTTCTCATCTTCCCACCTCCCTGTTTCTCATAGGCACACATGAACAGCACATCTTCTAGGGTTCTCTACTTTTGTCCTGTTTTTCTTCTGTTTGCACCTCTGGCAGCAAGGCTGTGTTGAGGTTTTTGCGTTCTTCCTTGAGGTGGCAAAAACATGATTTTTTTGTTCAATTTTTTTTTTAATATGCATCTTAAGTAATACCTTGAGCAGGTGGATTCATGTGCCTGTGACCAAAAGCTATATAATGAAGTCCAGACCTGCTTTTACTTTGAATATTTCCTTCAAAAAAAAAAAAAGTTATTATGTGGTTACTGGAGGTTCTTCAAAGAAAACCCTGCTGTGGTTGTAACTATTCTCTCCACTGGTACCTGCCTTATTCCCACATCACTCTGTCATTGCAGGTGCCCAGGAGGAGCCCTTTCTCCTTCAGAACTTGTAGGTCAGTCATTTTTTCTAGTTGAAGACATCTTCCATCAAGGAAAGGGAAAACAGATTTTTTTTATTGGTTATCTGACTATCATGTAGTCTCTGTGGAAGTATAGAAAATGCCAGTGGTGCATAGGTCTCCTCGGCACCACCACCCTGCACTCTCCCATCTCTGCAGGCATCTCCAGTGTTTCCAGGGTCACTAGAGAAGCACAGGTGGGCCATCTCTAAGCAGTGTAACGCTAAAAACCTTGCACATGTAGACCAATCAGTTTCTTCCTCCCTACCCCCCAGCAAGTGATAAGATTCAATACAAAATAATCAATACAAAAGTATTAATTGGATGTACCCTTCAAATTCTTGTAAATCCTATCTCTCTTTGTACGTCTTCTACCACAACATTAGAGTTACAGAGCCTGGTGTTTGGGTTATATGTGGTAGTGTAAGCGCTGCTTAAATGTTGTGCCCTCAGAGTTGGCAATTATCCTGATCTGAATAATTAAAGGTACTTGTGGGGGTAGTACTTGTGTCAGTCCCCTCCACCATGTGTATACTGTCTTTCTTTTCTGTTGCTTTAACAATGCCGTGTCATAGTAGGCACTACAGGTTTAAATTTCTGCTTTGGCACTTAAAGTGTATGTCCTAAAATAAACTGATTTATTTGTAGAATTTTTTTGCATCTAGGTTATTGTGTGTGTTGAGCAGTTGCTGTGAAGTACCTAATTTCCAAAACACCACCCAAACTCTCCCTGAAACTCACTTTGTTCTCTCTTGTGCCTTAAATCATGGAGATACATACATGCTTAACTAAGAACTTTTACTGGGTTTGGTATTTAGATGATGAGACCAAGTGAGTAATAAGTTCTTTTATGTAGAAATTGCATATATGGCTCAGGGAAGCTTAGGGTCACGTAGTTCACGACTACTCTTTTGTAAAATTGGATTTTCTTATACCTAGACCATTCCTAGCATATCTACCTATCTCCATATATTTTAACCTCTTAAAAACTGGTACTTAACTTTCCTGGTTAACTTTTCCTCCCTACTGCATGACAATCTTCTTTGCTGTGAAGTAAATCAATTAGTGCAAATTTTGCTTTGATACATTTGGAAAAGATGTGTTCCCTCTCGTCTCTTCTTTGCAATAACTAGTCCTCGTACTCCTAAGTGTCTTTTCTTGGAGCACAATATATGAAATAGCATGAACCAAACTAAGAGTAGGATACCTACTGCACCAGTGCAGACTGGTGAATAACCACTTAAAGCAGTGTCATTACATAAAAGGGTATGAGGGGGACTGACTACAAACTGACATTGAGTGTTAAAAAAAAAAGTTAACGTTGTGAGATGTACAGGAGTATCTTATTCATGTGTTTGGTTGCCCTGTTTTAAGAACAAGAATTTGTAGCCAACCCTGAATTTCTCTTGCTGAGCTTTGCACCAGTGCTCCAGCTTAGGACTTGAACATGGAATTTTTGTCCCATGCAATTATTCAGTTTGAGTTTGTAAATAATATGGTGGTTGTCCATCACCTAATTCTGTCAAGAACACACTAGAGTTATTTAAAATAACTTGTCTTGGCTCCAGTTTAGTACCTTATCCCTTATACCTTTCACTGATGTTAATGTATGGCATATTTAGAATATGATTTCTTTCCTATATAAAGGAAAGAAATACTGTCAAAATTCAGTGTAGAGTCCTAGACTTGTACATAATTTAGAGCTGGCACAGTAGAAACTTGCTCTTGACATGTGTGGTCTTCTGATTTTCATGTCATGGCCTTTTAATCACCTTACCTAGATTACATTTCCACAGTCTGTCTTTAAATAAAATAACAAGGCTTTTTTTCCAGTTGCATAACTTCAGTTCATCTATAGCACACTTGCTGCTTTTCTTGTGTCAAACTAGTTACTTGCCAAGGCAAGGAAAAAAAAAAATCTTTTCAGGCCAAAGTGTTCCTCTCTTTCAAAAAGTTATGTCCTTGTGTTGGTGTTAAGTCAGCAATATTTAATACCCTTCTAGAAGCTAAAGTTGGGGAGAATAGTCTAAATGTTTTTCTAATCCTTTTTCTGTTTTCTTTTTCATGTCATCACACCTCAAAAGGGGATTTTTAATTTTTTTTTTTTCAGTCAGTGAGACCTTTCCAGACCTTTGAGTTGAGGGCAATTGTTAATGGCTTACAGCATGCTCTAGAACAGACAAGAACTTCAATTATGCAAATTCTTCCAGGCTTTGCCATCTCAACACTTATACTCTCAGTGCTTGTTTTCCCAGTCCTGTGCTTCTCTGAAGCATCTGCCAGCTCTTTAACTGAACATCATAACCATCTTTTCATTATGTTTATTTACTTCCATCAGGCCTGCTCTGTCCTTTGTTTCCTCTAGAAGGACCATAGAATTTCTTCTGTACTTTGTCTTTATTTACTTTTTAACCAGACTCTTTTTTTTTTTTTTTTTTTTACTAGTTGTGTGAATTTTATTAACTTCTATTTTTGTGAATTGGTTTTCCAACCTTCCTGTTTAATCATGTTATACTTTGGTTTAGGCTATTCAATTTCTCATCATATTTTTTTTTTGACAAAATACAAAATTAAACTAACCATAGTGCTTTATTTATTCTTTTTGAGGGTATTACAGAATCTGACAGATGTTCAATCAAACCAATAAAGCCTTGAAACCACTTGCAGGATACTGCTGGGTGGTCTCTATAAAAAGAGAGCACAACTAAGGCTTCCTCCTTATATAATTCAAAACTTTTATATTTATTAATAAAATTTTTAGGTGGGAAGCTGAGGTGGTTTAAAATGTCTTATTTGAAGTAGTTCCATATTTAGTAGTTCCATATTTTTAAAAAGTCAATTGTAATGTTAAATCCTGCAGGACACTTGTGGTAGTTTATATGACTCATTGTTTACCATCCTTGCTAGCAGTCTAGGTATCAGTTACTGGAGGTGCAGCAACATTTTGGGAGGTCCACTCTGGTTTGGTTTCCAGCAGATGATGGTTTTAATTGGGGCAAAATAGAATGTGTGGGGATGTTTATTGAAAGAGGGAGTGTGTGTAAACTAGCAGGCTGTCTCGGGACATCTGTATGGTGGAATAAGGTGCTATGTTGGGTGTTAATGGCTGCTTGTTTTGTAGCTGTAGCTGAGGATCCTTTAAGATTCAGTGGTTTATCTACATTATATGGTTTCATTTCCTGTATTTACTCCAGTAAAGGTGTGAAGGCAAATTTCTATATGTTTCTCTCAGCAGAAGCAAAGTATTCAAAGATTTAAAAAAAAAATTAACTATACATGAAGGTGAAAAAAATTAGCTATGCATGAAGGTGAAAATAAAGTTGTTGCATGCAGAACAATAAAAAAAACTGCATTAATTTTAGTATTGCTTAGAAAGAGCACAGTTAATGGTGAAAACATACTGAGAAGAACCGAACAAGACTATTTCTTATGTTTAGAACTACAAGAGGTAGGTTCTTGGCATAAAGGTGGACTAGCTGATTTTAGATTAGGGTCTCTTCCCTAGTTAGACATAAAGACAAAATTAGCATTTAGTGCTGAAACACGTATTGTGCACTGTATTCCTTAATCAGAAGGGTTTTCTGTCTGGGAGATAGTCTGAATTCATACTGCTTATAAATATTTGATCAAGTACTTTATCATCTCTCAAGCCATGGGTAATCAGCAAGTCTGGTGGAAATCATATAAGATGTACATGCAATTTTATTTTGAAGTGTGACATGTGTTATGACGGCAAAGGGAGAGAAAATGTTCTTTGAGCATTTGTGATAAGTACAGTACAGGTTCAAATGTTAATCTTCAAGATAAGGTCTGAGAAGAGACTTCTTACCTAAAAGGGAAAGAAGTTTGGCAGAGAATCATGATGGACACCTTCTCTTTCTTCTTTTCCCTTCAAAGTGTAGCTATAACTTAAAAAGTGATGTTTTGCTGCTTTCAAAAGTTTGCCAAGCAATATACCATCCTTCATTCACATTCACACTTTCACTGATGTTGAAGGGCATATTTAGAATATGATTTCTTTCCTATATAAAGGAAAGAAATACTGTCAAAATTCAGTGTAGAGTCCTAGACTTGTACATAATTTAGAGCTTGCTAGGCTACTGTAGAATGTTTTGATTGTGAAAGTGCAGCTGACTGGAAAAAATTAAGTGCTGTCTAAAATGAGTATGAATAATTTTAGATCAGTGGTAGTCTCTGTTTTGGTATGTGCTGGGTGTTTTTGCTGGTATCTGTCGCAAAAACCTAAACCAATTAATTCTCAGAGATGATTTGGAACATACAGAGTGTCTAGATCCCCCAAAAAACCTAGAGTGTGTGTATTTATGTAATAGTCAAATGATGCAGGTTATAATAAATGACAGGATGGTAGAAACATGATGGGGGGGGAAGTGTGGAAACTTTGTATGTTTCATGGTGTAAAATAAAAGTGATTTTCCCATAATTTCTTTTCCCTGGATAATTGCAGATATTGAAAATTCTTATTCAGCTGAGGGCAGTGTTTTAAAGAAAAAAATTATTGTCAAAATAAATGCCACTTTATAACAGCAGAGGTCAGAATATGTCAAGAGATATGAGATCAGTTTTGCAGTGATTCCCAGCTGGTGTATGAATTCTCACTTGCTATCAATGCAGGCTCTCAATCTGAGGCACCAGGCTTGGAGAATACTGTCCTGCATAAGATGCATGAGTTTTTAGGAGCATATTCATGGGTACATGCCTTAGTTAAAAGGCATTGCATGCATTTATCACTTTGGATTTATTACAAGTTAGACTTGTGTTCAAGTTCTTCTGGATGCACACCTTCATATGTTGTGTAGTGCAAACAAAGACATCTTTATGCAGCCAAGTATTTTAAAAAGCTTGGAATATCGGCTCAGGAGGAAGTGGTGGGTGACATTTCACCTTTCTGTAATGATTTCTGATGCAAGAGAAGTGTTTATGAAAAGATATGTTGCTCTCCCTATCTCTGTTTTTTACCATTTAATTATAGGGAAGGCTGGAACACCTCTGCTCTAAATATGAAAGTACTGGTATCCTCCCTCCCCACCCTGCAAACGCGCTGACATACCTGGTACGTGTCACTACGAGGCTGAGGATGATGGGTGGGATGGACAACTAGTTTAACTCAGTGGGATAATTCCTTTGTTAGTCTTTAAATGTTGTGCAAGTCATGTTTGAATGCTTCAAGTTGAAATGATATTCAACTTCTTGTTCTAACAAATTATCTGAGTATATATGACCAATAAAACACGTGATTTTGTCATGCCCCCAAAACCAGAATTAAATCTTGCATCGGAAATAGCATCAGAGCTATGAAGTATCATTCCTTTCTCTCTGGAATTTTGAATTTAAAAAATCACCAGAGACATCATTCTGCTTTGATAAAGCAGTGGGCCTAATGTTAAAAGCACTTCCCAGTTGTGTGCGTTTTTTTTTTTTTACGGTAGAAGAAACATCTTTGTTATGAGTGTCAAATAAAATGGTAAAAATTTTCAGGTAAATCCCAACCACTTACTAGATCAAGCAGCAGAAATTGGCATAACTTCTTGCAACATGTATGGAGTAAAATGTTGAAATCGGGGGCAGTCTGTGCTTTGTCTGTTGCTAGGCAAAATTTCAGACATTCTTGGTGTCTGCATGCCCTGGAATACAGCTGGCCACATAAACCATTGTGGCTCAAACCCGAAATGCTTGAGGCATCTTGTCTATCATGGAAGAAAATCTGTCTTCCAGGGCATAGATAATTCTGTCTGTGAAAAACTCTATGGATTACTGATGGTATTTCTCCATTTAATGCCTTGTTATTTTCAAAGACAAAATCAAGTTAAGCTGAAGACAAAAAATGCTCAAAGAACATGCATCTGCTCATAATCTAAAAAGTAGTTTCAAGGTACAAACGTACTAAATGTGTAGAAAAGAGTAGTCTTTCAAGACTGTTTTTATAGCTCTGGTTATGTTTTCTAGTGCAATTTGCCTGCTTGTGTGTCACAGCTTTTTTGTGTGTGTTTTGTGGCGCTTTTTTAATCACTGTAGATGTATCATTAGGGGAGATTATGTGAATATCTGTGAACTAGCTGATTGAAAACTGTTTCTTCTACACAGGACTTAAGGTCAGAGTGTGTCTTTGAGAAAGGATGTATCTACCATATGCAAATAAATTGTTTAGTACACTGCTGACATGTTTTCCTCTGAATAAGAACAAAAAAAATTTCAGCATGGAATTTTCTAAGGCTATAAAAGGTGGATATCAAAGATTCACATTTTAAATGCTTAATGGGTTGAATACGGAGACTGTGATGTAAATTTTTGCCTCTCCCTTGCAGAATATGGAATTGTTTACAAAGAGTCATGAACATTTCTGCAAGGATGTCATAATAAATACAAGCAAAGTATAACTTTATGTAATCAGGGGGAGATGGACTGCTTTTGATTAGTAATTAAATCCTACCTTTGGGCAGTGTATGTAGCGACTCTGTGTAGCTGCCATGATAGTCAATCTTATCTTGGGCTCCTCTTCACACCCAGGCAAGGAGGCAAGCACTCTGTCAAACCAGTCTGGCTCCTCAAATAATTAAATAAATAAAGCTGCATTTGCAGAGGAGCAGTAAAATGGCTGGAGGAAGTGTCATGCTGGAGGTGGTTGAGTAACACCTGGGTCATGTGCAATGCTCACCCTGGATCAGAAGTGGAGTGATGAGTAATGATGTTGAAGAAGAAAGGGGGACGGGAAGGGGGAAGTCTTATTTGAGTTGGGAGAGCAGCAGTTGCCACTCATGGCTTTCCTTCTGGACCTCCGTGCTCTTCACCTTAAGTCTTTAATTGTAGTGCAGCAATTATCCCTGTGTGGGGCTGCGTGTGACTGGCAGCTGATAGTGCATCTACTATCTGTGGTTTTGCAAACCATGCATCAGAGATCCCTGGAGAATAGGAGTTGGCTGGTGATGCTTGGCTTAATAAATCAACTTCACCAAAATGTTCAGATAAGAAGGACATGTGACAGGGAAATATGGTGCTTAAAGAGGGACCTTCTCAAGTCATGTTAAATTGTTAAATAGGGTGAAGTCCTTATTTTGAGGTCGTTAGTAGCCTGATCCCCGATTTCTGCTAGCAATGACCATTGATTTCTTTTGTAAAGGCAAATGTATCTCAAACAGTGAAAGAGTTTTGATTTTTTTGGAGAGTGGGGAAATATATCTATAATTATGAATAATGTGTGGTTACTGTTCAGGGTGGCACTGTGCCTGCTGAGAGATGATGGAAGGGTCTTGACGGAGGTGTAGCTACAACAGGATCCTCTGAAAAGCTGAAAGCTGTGTGTTCCAAGCCCAAGAATATATTAATTTCAGAGTTCTCAAAGTATAAAAACACTTGACTATCTTGCTACTTATTCACCAAATATTCCCTTTTATTTCAATGCTCTGAAAGGGCAGCATTCATATTTTGGAACTCTGCAAACACCTAATCAGTGACAAGCATTGGTCAGCAAAACTTGCTGAGCCTAAACTTCTTTATTCCTTTGCCCAGACTGATACTCTGCCTCATCTAGTTGTTCTCCTGTCATCTTTTCAAATGCACGCCATCCTTTTGTGGCTCCCTTGGACTTCAATTTCCTCCACAGCCATTTTTCCTCCTCTGACTGCATTTATTTAATTTCTGTGCCAGAGGCGATTTCTTTCATCTCCTGCCAAGGAGAAAGGCTGCACATAAGCACAGGGCCTGTGGTCATGTGTCGTACGGGATGTCTCCCATTAGATGGTGCTGTGCAGCAGCGGCACTGGCATCTGCTGGGATACAGGAGCTCACACCTGGAGGACATCATCCCCACGAGCCTTGGGAAGGGAGCATTTGAGAGTCTTGCTCCCAGTATAGTAACTTTTCCATGCACAGTGCTTTCCAAATAGCCCAAGATAATTATTTGTATGTGTTTGTATTTCTTTCAACTCTGTGTTTTAAAAGTTTCTAAAAAAACAGCTAGGAAAACCCTGAAATAACTTTTTTCTTGGTGTCACTGTTCTATGTAGCTTCTCTCACTGCTTACCTACTATCATATTATATAAAATGTAAATGTACTTAAGAAAACCCCCAGCTACCAAACAGGAGCTTTTCAATCTTGCTTTTATTTTTATTTAGACAGGTCAGATCAGTGGAGTTATTTTAAGCTAACCCTTCCCCTCAAGTTATTCAAATTCCAGAGAAGAGCGTAGTATTTCTCCACCTGAAGTCAGCATTAATTTCAGTGACTTCCACCTGATTGTTTATTTCTACATAACTGCTGCTAGGTAATACTGGAATTTCCAAGCTGTGTTAAGATCTGCAGTTAATGCCAAGTGCCATAATTTACTGGGAAGTGATGTTGTGACTACTTTTCCCGGGTCTGGACATGCCACTAATTGACTTTACGGAGTCATTGACCCTGTTAAATGTTCATTTCTGCACAATTTCTTTTTTCACTGTTCATCTGTTTCCTTCTTAATGAGCTAAGAGAACCTGATGAAATGGCTTGGAAAGCAGAGTGTGTAGTAGAGAGAGCTATAAAAGTGAGGGGATGTGGGGATAGGAGGGAAGATGCGTATAGAAGGCTGTTGGTTTCCCTAACCCCGTGTGCAAGCAAATGGGCATAGTGAGAGAGAGAGAGCAGGGGGGAGTGTTGGTGAATGCTTTGGGCTGAAGTGGACTCAATGCACGTCTCAGTATGTATGCTGCTCAAAGTACTGCTTCCAGTAAAAGCTGAAAATTTTGAAAGGATTGAAAATTCTCTAGTAATAACAAGAAACTACTTTCATGCATGAATAACCTTGCTAAACATGGGAAAACAATTGTATCTAAAGGATTTCCCCTTTGTATGCATTTTTTTTTTTATCTAATGACTTTTTTCCTCCTCCTGCTGAATGCCATTTCAAGACCTTGTGGTTAGCTCCCTGGTTTGCTCATGGCACCAGTGCTGGTCTCTGGGGAAGTATTTAAAATATATGAAAAATCAAAGTATTGAATACACCCAGGATCAAGGCGGTAAATTTGTAAGAGATAACTGTAATCTAGAGCAGAAGCATGCTCTGCTCTTGGTCATTTCAGCTGGTATCTCTATATGTCTCTGCCAGTTATCTAAATAATCCCAAAAGGGACCCACTTGCAGATAGCACCAGAGTTTTAGCATGTTTTTCTTAATCAGCGTAAGCAAAGATATTGTTTTCTTTAAGGTCGTTCCTGTAAAAATAGATGCCAGTGGATTGAGAGCCTGTATTGAAATTTGCAGCATAGACTCCAACCTGGAATTAGAATAGTAGTAAAACTGAACTTAGAAAATACAAACATCCAAAGGCTTTTATAGTTTGCATTTATCTTTTGTTCTAAATGAGCAATACCACATATTTAGAAATTCAATTACAGTGAAATGGAGACATTATTTAAAATACTAAATATAAAATAATAGATTAAAATGTTAGACAAATGTTATTTTATTACATCTACAGATAAAAAAATTCTAATCTGGTATTTGCTTTAGTCCTTTTTTATGTTTGCCCTAGACAAATATGATTTTCATTATCATAACATTTTATCTGTTAAGATTGCAAGTAATGCCTCTATTTGCCTTGAAGCTTTTAAAGACAATTTTATTTTTTTTCTTGTTCCTCTGAAAGAAAACTGCTACAGTTGTCATAGGCCTTTTTTTTTTTCCTCCTTTAGCAAAAGAAATTATACAGACAGATTTTGCATAGAGGCTTTTGGGGCAGAAGTCTTTACTACTGCTGTCTGAACTTGAAGTTTTTTATGAGTGCAAGTGACTCCCTATCCCATCAGTCACATACAGCCTGACTGCCAGGGCACTGAATCACTGGATCTTTGGGTATGCTGAGCCTCTCAAGAATGTGCATAAAATCTGAATCTTGTCCTTTTCTTATCCTCCAGCATGCTGTGGCTCCAGCCCTTCTCTGATGCTTGGCCTTCCTGTTCAGTTGATTGGCCTTATGTTTCAGTTGATATGCTTATTTTTGGGGAGGGGGAGAGGTGGTGGGATGTGTGTGAGAGACTTATATGGAGTTGGGTTTATTTACTATATATTTAGTACTATATTGAAGCACAAATAGCCTGGATGATTGCAGAACACTTCATAAATGCAGACCCTTCACATGGGTATGAAGAAAAGAGTGGGAATAGAGGCTCTGGTGCAATTTCAGGATAACAGAAAAATCATGTGACTGGACTGCTCAGCCAGCCATACAAAGCCTTGTGCATCTTAAGTCTGGAGGAAGATATTGAGAACATACTGATATTCTGTCCAGGACAAGCTTTTTTTTATGGCCCTGGTGGACACTACGCAGGATGTAGCTGTGCATGTATTCATTTATCCAGCTACAGCAGCTATGAATGGATTTGTCTCTTGATTTCTTAATCCCCCAGTTTGGAAAGGTGTTAACAACTTGAGGACCAGTGCAGTGCTGAACATGTAGATGTTTCAAAAAAAAGAATAAGAGGTGGTGTATGGAGTTACTGATTTTTACAATGGCGAGTTCAAAATCTGGCTAGCATGAGAGTGCACATATTATAAAACATGGTCATTAAAATAAGTAGTGAAATTGGAATTTCTCCTTGTAATTTCTTCTGTTATCTCAGCTGATGACTTTTATGGAAACCATTCCTTCATTAATTCTTGTTCCTTGGGCATGTTTAACTATTTTCTTTGTCAGAAAGAAGCACTGAAGTCTAGTACACTACTGTTTTACTATGAATTACTTGAAAAAGACAACTTTCAATAAACCAGGTTTTTACATACTTATGGAATTCAGTGCTTGCTTTTTGCTTTTTTCAAGGGTGAGCAGAATGTTTAGATGTATTTTTATTTAACTGAAAGTAATTGTAAATACATATGAGAAACTGAATGAGTGGTTAAAGTTGAAATCATCACGCATCACTTAAGGTGGCAGCTTTAGAGCTTGTGTGCATTTAAATGGTGTTTACATAATTAATAGTTTCCCAAGAAATCAGGTGTAGCTAGGTAATTAAAAATAAAATGTCAATGATTTCTTTTTTTTCAGAGATGTCTAGTCATTCAGATTTCACTTTGCATTGGCAAGCTTTGCATTACTGGAACACCTACCTCCATCTAGTTGATGCTGCCCATATCTACACATACAGTAACATTTTTTTGTCACACAAAGTAATGCATGGTGGTTTTCCTAGTTTGATAACTGTCAGTGCAGTCATCAGGATAAACAGCAGTAGGCTTATTCATCTTGTTTTCCTTTGTGGGATGATCTTGTTTATGGGGGGAAAAGCTTGACTGAATGGATTGATCCCAAATGTTTATCCCTGCTCTCTTTGCAGCATTGTTTCACCAAGCCAAGCATTCCACGAACCATTGAAAGGAAAACTTTGCATTCATCCTTCAGATTGGGTTTCTATGTGTGATTTGACAGAAAAGCTGAAACAAGCAGAGTATAAGCATCTGATGAGCGGAAATCTGTGCTTTTCACACCTACTACACCAGTAATGTTTTCCCTTCTTGCTCACCCCTTATTGTTTTTCTTCATCTTTTTTTTAAGAATGTAGCTGTGTGTTATTTCAGGAGTCTTGGTATGTTTGTCCAGAAGGCATACCACAATAGGACCCCATCATTATGTTGATGATAGAAAATAACAGTTAAGAATTTTTTTCCAATAATGAACCATTTCCTTTTATAAATATCTGTTCTGGTTTGCTATCAAAGGCAGTTTGGACTGAAGACTGAAAAATCCCTACATTCTTTGAAATGCAATGATGCCTAGGGATTTGGGGTATGGGGTTAAACAGGGGAGTACAGCCTTGCACTGAGCCATAGAGAGTGAATTATTCCAATTGAAAAAACATTACTGTTCTGGAAATAGAGGGACATTCACATGGTCCAGCATAAGTGATCAGTGGCAAAAATATTAATCTCCTTCCCCCTTCTTATTTTTGCCATTCAGTTAGATTATACAACACATTTATTTGTAGATATTTTTCTTAATCCAGCCATCCCAGTTCTTTTCCTCAGTGGAATCATGCCTGTCATGGATTTTAGCTGTGGGAATTTTAAATTAAGAGGTTTTTTTTTTGTAGAAACCTAGGTCTTGCTCTTGACCCTTGTGCAGGTTAGGTTGGGCAGTGTCATCCTTTCATTGCTCGAGAGCTGAGTGGGAGAGCCTCTGTGGGTACCAGATTCTTGAGTGCTTGTTGCCTGACCCCTCAGGAGTTTGTTGGACTGTGAATTAAATTGTTGATCAGAAGGAAGATAGCAGCATATTTCCCACAATAGCAGCATTTTCCCCACAGTGATCTTGCCTGCTTTGGGCCTGGCATCCCTGCTGCTACTAGAAATGAAATGCCAATAGTATTTTCCTGTGGATGGGAGCTGTGAATGCCCATTCTTTCTGTGCATTTTTTCCGGGGCTCAAAATTCAGGGAGACAGATCCTGCTCTCCTCAAAAATGAGCTGCTCTTTTCTACTGCTTGACCTTGAGAAATCTAGTCATTGCTATGATTGGGCTGCAACACCAAAAGTTTTCTACCCAAATGGCTGATTTTTCAACTTGTGTTCAAGACTGTGTACAGCAACCCTCTAAATATGGCTCCTACCACCCTATGCCCTCTGGGAGGGATTTGGAGAAAGAAAATTACTACAGGAGAAAATTGAGGCAATGCTATGGTTTTTTGTTTGTTTGTTTGTTTGTTTGTTTTTTAAAAAGAGGGAGGAGATTTAAAAATTTGGGAGGAGACGACTGGATGGGAAGACTGCAAATGCCAGGCAGCACAAGCTATTTACTTCAAAGCATAATGACAGCATTTTCTGGTAGCTACCACAGAAGCTATTCAAACACAAGCTTATGTACTGCATGGCATTTAAATTGAACTGCAAATAGCCATGAAAAGGGAAGGCAGTGAATCTGAATGTAGGAGAGGGAAAAAGTCCTTACTGCCTTTTTTACTTCTTTTTTTTTGATATTGCTCTTCTTTTGTGATGGACTATAAAAATCTGTCAAGCTGAGGTATGACATGTTTTGACAATTGGATATAAAATGCAGTGGACTCAAAACACTGTTTGAAAACATGGTGTGAATCTACTTCCAGACCTGGTCACGCTGTACAGATGCCAGCACACTGGGAGTTGCCTGCATGCTTGCTTGCTGGCTGGGGTGTTGCCAATGTATCTCCTTATGCACCTTGCAGGAGCAGTACCATTCTTCACTGCATGAAGGCATTTATAGCCAAAGGAGTTCTGTAAATGGAGGAATGCAGTGCTGGGGTTATTTAAAGATGGAGCCATTTGCCATGTAGTTTGATCCAGATTTTTGGTAATGGGCAGGGAGAAGAAAGGCCATTGGAAAGGTAGGAATTCAGACATTCATATATATGTGGGGTGATTTGCTCAGGCAGGCAGGAACTGGCAGGTGTAGCCAGAATTCTGTACTGGGGATGGCACCATTGCATCACTGTTGCATCACTGTCCCAGTTCCCTGCAAAAGACAGCCAGTCCTCTCTTCAGCACGCAAAATTTGTCTTTTCTTGCTGCAGATCATGCTGGGGACCTGAAATTGATCTGATCAGTGTTGATCTGATTAATTGCCCTCTGAGTAATTGTTTCCCCAATGAGATTCTGATTTAAGCCTTTCTTCAGACAGTTGCTACTATCTGTAGTTCAGTATCTTGCATATTCCTTCCATCCCTAACCTACGTCCTTGTATTAGGGAGCTGTGTGCTTCAAGCTGATGCAAGCAGCATTTCTCTCAAATTGGCACACAGGGACCTTGCATGGTGTGAGGTGCTGTAGTCTAAAGGCAGGGTGGCAGAGGAGCTCTGACTGAGGTGGAGAGAGCAGGCTGGATGGCGAATACCTGTGCCAAGGTTTCGCTGAGATTGCAGGCTGGGTGTGGTACAGCACTGCCTCCTTGTCTCTGGGCAGCTAATGCTGTTGAGATGGAGAACTGGTCAGCCAGCATGCCTGGGTATGTGATAGGATTCTTGCATTGGATGGGGAGAGTCCAGCTTGGCTGTTTCCATCACAGCAAAGTTAAATTGAGAAACCTTCCAGTCCCTTTGCTTTGAGTTACGTGTGGTGGTAAACATCGGCTGGCCTGTGGTAGAGCTGCATTTTTGCTAAAGCCATTCAAAGCTGTGTAAACCATGGAAACAGCTTGATATGGACTCCCTTAGTATTTTTTTTATATTAACACTGAAAGAATCTTTCAGCTTGGGATAAATTGCAAGGCAAAGGAGCCCTGCCTTATGATCAGCTATATTTGGCCTCCAGTATAGCAAGCCAAAGAAATGTACTCAATGATTATTTTGGTACTTGGGCATATAATCAGCATATTCTGTGCTATGTGCTTTTTTGTTCAGTCCATGATGATTTTGATGTCATGCCATGCTCAGAAGGGTTGATCTTTGGTTATTTCTTCTTGATTTGTCTCCTGCTACAGGAATCACAGCAAAACTGAAAACAAACTAGCCCTCTGCGTGTAAGCATTTTTAAAATGTCTACATTTAAATAGAGACTTGATATGCATACTCTGAAGAAAATTAGTTGGACCTGGCAATTGCAAATTACCAAAGTATTCGGGGAGTCTGTCTTTCAAAAACAAAATTAAACTGTTTTATAGCAGTAATTAAATTTGATTTTATGATATAGACTTTAATTATGTCATTGCTCTCATTCTATCAAAAAAGCAGTGATAGAAGCAGAATATATTCAGCTGAATGGAGGCAAGAAAAGAGACGTATCATTTGGAAAGGAATGTTGTTCAAAGATATATAGAAATCACTCTTGTAAGGTATTTTCTTTTTTATTTGGTGGCTTACATGGCTAAGTGGTTGAAAAATTGTTCAAAATCAATTCTGCCTATTACATAAGAGTACCACTCCCAGTATAAGCAGTTTTCATGAACAAACAGTGACTCAGAAATCATAGACATAGTTTGAAGATGTAGTATCTTAGGGTGGAATTCACTTTGTCTTATTTAGGTTCTTAAAAGCCAGGGAACTCTGAGGCAGTCTGTGTCTTTGCATTTTTTTAATGATACCTGTTTCCTGGGTAGACTATCATAGTTACAGCTGAGCTTGAAGCTCTGCACTGGGTATAAGCTAGATGAAAGTCCATAATGAGAAAAGTCCTCAGTCTTTGTACAAAATCAGATTTTAAAATGGAGCACTTACTTTTGTGACATCAACAAATTCAAGTTGTTGTGCAACTTGGAAAATGTTTTGGTTTCATGCACCAGTGTTAAATTGTTCTTTGAGAATACCTTCTAATTACTTAATTATTAGTTATCCTTTGAAAGTCAATATTAATGAAACCTAACTTGGCAGAACCAATGCTTTTATTTTAATATCAACAAACCATGTAGTTGTCAAAATCAGTGGGTCACAAGATTGTTCTGACAGTTCCATCCTGTATAGCAAATCAATGTTGATTGCTGCAGCAGCTGCACAAATAGCTTAGTCAAAATGCTTCCAGTGTAATGTCTTCTAATGTAATTTTAAGAAGTCTGCAAGTCTAATAGCAGCATTTACAGCCTTGTACTCAAATTGGACTCTGGCTGTTCAAGGAAACAGGATTATGCTTTGCAGTGTGTCATTCTTGTGTTCTAGAGGTGCTACACTGAAGTGTAATTTGTCTTCAGTTCTTCAGTAGCACATGTTCCTTGTCTTCCTCTGAAAGATTTTTGAGGAGTTTGGGCCTTAGCTACATACTGCAATTCTAGAACTTTTTTTTTTTTTTTAAAGGATGGATTTCACTGTGAAGGTTGATTGTGGGTATATAAGACATTGGAGGATTTTGGGATGGGTCCAACTCTTGTTGAGGGAATACCTCATCATCTATTGCATGTGTGACTTGCCGGTAAACTGTCTATAAACACAAACACTTTGACTGTGTAGTCCTGTAGATGTCAGTGACAACTCCAAAATAAGAATAACTTTAGTATTCTTAAAAATTGATTGGAGTTTGAAACATAGCTGTAAAGCTAGATTCCAGACCTACAGCCCTTATTACAATACAGTTCTAATGTATGACATGTAAATGTTAAATTTCTAACTTGCAGAATGAAAGGTATAATATTAAACTAGGTATTCCTATTTCTTGTATTCTCTATAACCTAGGGAACATAAATATTTATTTTTAAGGTTTCCATGCTGTTATGTTACATTGGCTAGCTTCCTAAAAGTTATTATCACTAAATATAAAGGTTTGGAAACAAAATACCATACCATATATGAGATAAGGGTAGTTTTCAGATTCTGTGTTTAAGTGATTATAGACGATTATATTTCTAAGATACAACTTCTAGTTTTCTGTAGGAACAGACTGTTATATGAATATTGTATAAAGTGCAGTTCTCCTAGGGAAATCACTATCATCCTTTCTTTCCCTGAATTTTGAAATTTTTCTTATCATGAGTTGGTGTGCCATCATTAATTTTCTATTTGTTACTATTTGTTATATTTTAGAAAAAAATGTTAAACACAGAAGAAGATTTGTCATACCTAATTTTCTTCCCAATAGCATCATAGCATTTTAACTTATAGCATTTGAATGAAAAGAAAACCTATGTTAAAGCTAATTACTTAATTTGTAGGATTTCTGGTGTTAGTGTGCATGCCTCTTGGAATTTAGAAAAAAAAAATGTTAGGCTCATAATGTAATAACTCAACAGATTCTAAAAGAACTTCATCCTTTCCTTTGCACTTTTTACCAAGCACAAATAGTTTTTTTTTTTTAGTACTAATTTCCTTAATTGTTGTGGTAACCAGTAGCTTTGCTCTGGATGCATGCAGGTTCCACAGCACTTTAAACTGTGTGTCTGAACTCCTGCACAGGATTAAGGATGGTCAGGATCCCCAAAGGGCAGTTCATAAATAGCTGGTGGCTGAGAATGGTGACCTCTAAGCTCAAATAAATACAATTCCTAGTATGTGATTTCTGTTTCCAGCTGGCATAAAACCTCTCTTTTGGACTGATGGCAGAATAATATGTCCTTTTTTGACTTGCATGTGGGTTATTAATCTGGGTTTTTAGAAGAAATCTGCCAAATTTCATCCCTGCAGGGAGTGTATGCACAGGGGGGATCTAGTAGTGGCTCCAAGTGAGTATAGGCTTGAACAAATACTTTGTTTTTTTGGGTTTTGGGGTATTTTTTGAAAACTACTTTGCTGAAAACTTGTAGTCAATTCTTTTGTTTTTGGCTGTTTTAAGTCCTTTATAAGACATTGTTCTTATTCACTGCTTTTTCACTCTGAATATACAAATGAGCCCCATTAGTATAGTCCTGCCACTTGCCAAGGAGTGGGAACTGATGTGCATGTGGTAATGCAGACTTGGAGTGGTTCTTTAGTCACACTGCCTTAGGTGCAAGTGGCACGAAAAAGACCCGCTATTAAAATACTTTGTGCTAGATATCATGAGTATACACGCTGTAACATGAAGTAGGAGATAAAAGACTTTCTCTCTCTTTTGCATTTCTGTTTGAAATTTCTTTTATGCTTCTCAATGTCACTGGTATTGCTTTAGAAAATAATAAGTATTCCCACAGAATTTAGCTGAAGATTGACTTATATTAGAGGAAACTATTTTAAGATGTTGGATCTGACTTCTTTTGAGGCATGAAGAACTGGCTTTTAAATACTTGCGTCTTTGAAATCAATGTAAGAAAATAATAATATGAACTAAGTGTTAAATCAGGTTTTTTTTTGTTTGCTTATAAAACTACTACTAAGATTCTCTTGCTAGTCCTGTTTTTGTCTGTGTGTCCAATTAATTCTCAACTCTTATTCTTATAGGTGGTTACCAGGCAAAGCTTTGAAACTGAAGACTTTCGGGCAGCTCTAGAAAATGGAGTCCTATTGTGCGAGTGAGTATTGACATACCTATATAAAAACCCTTCAGGTTAACATCAGCTGACCTCTTTCCTTCCTGGCCTCTGAATTTTTTTGGTTTTTTTGGAGTGCCAGAAGTATTTTGTAGTAAATATTTTTTTTTTTTTTTTTAATAACTATTGTTTTTCATGGGAAGTAAAAGCAGCTTTTGGACATATTCTTTCCAGATCCACATGTTCTGTGCTTTGTTCCACACACTTCTTTGTGGAATACTGAGAGGATCATGCTGTTGTTGATTGATGGTTTTGGTTATAATGCCCAGGATATCTCTGGGCTTTCCCTTCAGCTCCTGCAAGCTGGTGTGGCTGTGGCTGGGATCAAAGCACTCTGTTACCCCTATACCCACTGTTGTTGTTTGGGTTTGGATTTCTGTCCTCCATCCCTGCCCTTTAGTGTTGATTCTATAAATCCTGAAACTACCTATTCCTTTCACAGAACTTCACACTCAGCTTGTTTTGGAGCACTTTCTGTAAGAAACTTTGTTGTGCTTATACATTGTAGGCTTGGCAATGATGAGACTTGCCTGGTTTCGTTGCTACTGAGTCAGAGGTGTAAAATGTCCACTCAACAGGTCTCATCCGCATATCTTGGTACTTATTGGAACAGGTTTCCAGGACTGAAAGTGGTGCTAATCCCTTAGTATTTTAAGGAACAGCAGTTGTAAATGTCATTAGAACACCAGTGCAAGAGACATCTCATTAGAAAACTACCCGGGATGCTAAAAACAACAACAAAAAAACCCCCACAAAAACCAACCAAACAAAAAAACCCACAAATCTCAGAGCCACTCTAAAATCAGTTCAGCAAAGCTAACTTTCAGAAAATATTTACGAAACTTCAGTTCTCTGAGCTTCTTCTCCTCTATATAATTTTTTTCTTTCTGTGAGTATTACCATACTTTCTGTCCTTGCCTTCATTTTGCTTTAGACCCTTTGCCTTCCCATCTTACCTTGCTAGTTGCTTCTGAAGTTATCTGTGATATGGGGCATGAATTAATTTTCAATAATATTGTACAGCTGGATGCTTTATTTTCATTACTTATGTAATTAAATGTTAATGAGAGTGAATGTGGTAATAAAAATAGTTTCTACTTTTAATAAGAATGTATATGTGTAGTGGGATGTATATATTGTATTCAGATGTTTAAGAATTGGCTATTGACTGATACATACTAATCTTGATATCTTCATTGTTGACACTTACTTGGCAAGAGAATGAGGATCCATCTGTCAAATGCAAGTCAGTAAAATTTCTCTGTAATTAATAATAATGCAAGAAAAATATCCTGTAATTTCTTCAGTATCTTGGTTTGAAAAGACAGGTGTCTGCTAAGGAAGGCAGGAGCCTCTCTTGAAATGGAAACTGTAAACCCCCTCTATCCAAATTATTATAATTTTTAAATTAAGGGTCTCTCAGGCAAACATATGGGCATAAGAATAACAGTTCTTTATTAGGAAAATTAAAATGGAGTAGTAGAAAACAACACTGACAGAGTCAGAATATAACCTGACACCCTGTGGGTCAGGGTGTTGGTAACAGTCTGATTAAATTGTGGCTGCAGTCCTCCTGCAGTGACAGGTGTGGTTCTGTTGAAGCAGTATTCCTCTAGAAGGGTGGAGTTTTCCTCTGAAGATCCAGTGGTGGTGTAGATGGGCCTGGTCTTCCTCTGGGAATCCAGTGGTAAAGAAAGCTGCCCCTCTGGGAATCTGGTGGGAAAAAGCTGCCTGTGGTGTTCCATTTCTCAGATTTTATCCAGGTAGGAATGCTTGGCTCCTCCCTCTGGGCAGGGCTTCTCACAATGGAATGATGTAATTTTATCAATCATGCAGTGACACTCAGTGGCCCATTAGCAGAAGATAACTGCCCCACCTGGTTCTAGCAGATGGCAATAGAATACACACCCCCAGCCACATCTTGCATTGCAACCCAAGACATTCAGCTGAGCAGCTTGCCTTAGGAGGCATGCAACTTTCTTTAAAGGAAAAGATGCCCTATTATGTTGTACTAAAATAGCTGTTCTCCTGTGCCATAATTTTAAATCTGACATACTTGAAGTCCAAGGAGGAGTGATTTTCATAGAAATTCTGTAGAAACAGGAAAGAGCAGATGGCAAAAATTTTCACATGTCCAGTTTTCACCAACAGCAATATAGTGCAAGATCTCAAGTAATTGAGACAAGCTAGAAATTACATTGTCCATTTCCTTGGTTCACCTGTGGCATGGCTGATTTAGGTGGATATATTATCTCTGTAGATTGTAGATCTGACTTAAACAATAGCTGATAAGACCTCTACTTGCACCACATATTCCTATAGCATCCAGTCAGTTTGTTTGTCCTTCTCAATGAGTAAGTGTACATGTTGACTGAGTGGTCAGTAGTTGACAAAATAAAGCCTTTTACATTTTGCCAATTCTAGTGTGCATACACTAGAGAAAGAAATTCACTGCAATTTTTCTGGTAACATGCTACTTCATGTTCTTCAGTAAAACAAATCAAAAATTATGCATTTGGAAGATTTAAAAATTAAAAAAAAAACAGGGGAGGAATGCAAATAGTTTTTTAATTCCACCTCAACAGGTCACTTTTTTGTGTGGGAAAAGCAATCAAATGTGTCTTGTTTGCTAAATAACTCAGTGTTGTTGAAAAATCTCAGGACCTGCAGTTCTTTTTTTTTTTTTTTTTTTTTTTTCTGCATAGATTTAGAAATGTATCCTTCATTCCAGTGTATAGGGGTAAACTGTTCTTTGTGTTTATTTCCCAAATATATTTGCTGCTTGAGCAAAAGACACTTTTCCCCCATACAGAGTTTTAAGTTCCAGTTCTTGTTTCTGCACTGCTGTGGGTAGATCACAAAGCCTTGCTAATGCTTTGTGTGGGGTAAAGGGTCTGGCCAGACAAGCAGCAACAAGAAGTGAAAGCAAATAAAAAAATCTTCGAAGGTATAGAGGCAGGTGAAGTCTGCAGGGTGTCCTGAAGTCCCTGTTCTCCACTGACCCTCTTGTCCAATGTGTAATTTGGTGAACTACAGTATTTCCCTACCTCCATTATTGAAAACCTGGGTATAAACTTGAAAGGAATCCTGTGCCTCATCTTCACTGCAGGATAAGGTATGCATTTGGGCTTATGTATTCAACAGTGATGTGTTAGCCTGTCCTATCTTCTCAGCTTAATTATTAATTTTATGTGAAGAGCGATATCAGGTACAGTCTCTTCTGACTGAGATGGAAAATGACTTGTGCATGTAAATTTTACGTGCCAAAATGATTGCTGCACACGGCATACTGGACTTGGTAGCATTATGAAAACTGAGTTCCTTACAGGAATATTAGTGCTATCACACTGAACTCTGAAAATCAACATTCTGGTACATTTTTGACATCTGCTCAGAACCTTTATGAGAAGAAAATCCATAAATAGGAAATTTGAGTCTATTTAACATCACCACCCTTGTAGTAGAAACACAGATCCTTTTCTGCCCACGCCTCCTCAGGCATTTTCTTTTCTTTCTCGCTTTGCTGTTTCCAGAAACCTCTTTGTGTGTGACTTGTTTAATTTTTGCTTCTACAATCTGTTCTTACTTGTCACTTCTTGGGAGTGTTAATAGATTCAGCTCAAACTCATTCAAATCATGTTTCGTGAAGACCACATGCAAAGTATTTCTTAATAAGCATTGATGCTCATGCTTAAGTACAGTAAATTATTTAACAGAAAATAATATGACTTCTTTTTTTTAGTTTGATTAACAAGATCAAACCTGGCATTGTTAAGAAGATCAATCGTCTGCCAACTCCAATAGCTGGCTTGGTAAGTAATGGCATTGAATCTAACATCTGGTGTATAAACCAAGTGATCTTTGTTTTTAACGAGTTTTCAAAATTTAGCTCAATTTTCATTTTTTTGTTCAAAATTGTACCATTTCTATGTTATCTTAGACCACAAAGGAAACCTAATCTGTCATTTGGATCTGTAACTTCGGTCATTCTGTCACTGCATCAAGCTTCATCATCCCCAGATGTATCAAGCACTGGCTCCTGTGCACAAACCTCTGTGGCATTACTTGTCTCTATTTAAAGGCCGCCATCCTATTTTACATTTAGAAGCCACTTCCGATATCCCTTTCTTAGGGAATGGGCAAAGTAGGAAATGTTCTGTGTAGTTAAAGTATTTTTAGAACCTGTTTCACTCCACCCACAGCAAAGCTTCAGCTGCATTAAAATAACTCTGATGATGCAAAGATCTCTCTTCAGGCTTCAGCTGAGGGATTTGCCAATGTTTTGGCTGTAAATCACATTGCTGGGGGTAGAGGTGGGAGATGTATGTCATAATTTTCACAGGAAATGTAAAAGATTTTCTCTATGCTGTTTGGAAAATTTGCTGCCCAGAGACTAGATTAAGTTTTGTAGCCATTTAGTATCAGAAACCCTTCTGTGGGCAAACGGGTTCAAAGGATTCCTTAATCTCTTTTTTCACTATGACAACCTTGTTGGCTATTCATGTCATTTAGGGTATCAAGGCTATTTAGTCCTGTCACAAATGCCATTGGTCCCATATTAAAAGATGCAGGGTGAACAGGGACATATGCATGATTCCTGTGACAAATGGAAGATCCCACCTTATGACAAACATGCAACATCAACATTAGGGAAGATTACCTGGTTTCTTAGTAGGAGTAGAATGCAAAACTTCTCTAGATACTTTTATTTATATGTTTTAATGGGATGAGCCAAAAAAAACATTGGCTTTTGCTGGTCACCCATGTTGCTCATTAGAAAATAAGTGTAGTTAACTTGGCTGGAGGTCATAAGATTAGGTTAAATTGCCATAAGTTATTGCACAAGCTGAGAATGTGCATTTCCACATCAAATGAATGTAGAAAGTATTAATTGCCTTTGTTTCAGACAAGCTCAGGTATTTAGGCTTGCAAATAAGACTGCTGCCCATTCTTTTGCTGTGAGGCATACAAAAAGAATTAAAATTAAACCAAAATAATTCTGGGGAGGACAGCACAGTTATTTGATCAGTGGTTTGATTGTCTACATGGCCTCTGAAGTAGCCATTAGATTCAAACCAGAAAACCATAAGCTAGATTTCATTTTTGTGGTGATTTAAGTGTTGTCTTGAATAATAACTTCAGGCACTCTTGTTTTTATATGCATTTTTTATTTCCAGATGTAAAAATGCAGAGTATTCATTTGGTGTGTAATTTATATCTTACTTGTAATGTATTACTGTTTCTTGAAGTTGTTTCTAGTTCCTACAAATCTTCAAAAATAAAGAGGTGGAAAGGTGAATGCTTCTTGTAAATCAGGCTCACCTAGTGTTATTGTTAAAACACAAAGATAGTAATTGAGAGAGCTGATGTTTTGTGTTAACCTGTGGAAAAGGTTTTACATAAACACTTCAGTTTCAGAAGACAACAATTAAGAAGATCATATTGTGATGGTTTCAGAAGATGGTGGTTATGGTGATAATAGTTGAAGACTGGTTTTCACAGACTTAAGAGGAACCTTCTCAGTTATACCAGCTTTGAAGAGCCCAGGTTTCATCCCAGCATGTAAAACTAAAAAAAAAAAACAAACAAAAAAAACAAAACAAAACAAAAAACAAACAAACAAAAAAAAAAAACCAAACTAAAAAATATGGGGATTTGCATTTATAAGAAAGCAGACATTGATACCTGACAGGCTCAGGATACTGTGATTGAAAGATACTAGGAAATTCGATGGTAGGCTTGCTTGACATGTTCTGGAAATATTTTCCTTGCTTGTAGGTTGCTTCTCCCACAAATTTGCTTCTAGTATTTTCTGTGGCTTCATAAATATTACATATACTTCTGTGGGTCTCACTTCTGCTGTCTTCAAAGCCTTTGAGTCTCACATTAATTGGTCCCCAGCAAGCTTTCTTGAGATCTGGAAATCGCTGTTGGAAGGGGTGAATTTCTGTTTCTCATTTTTCTCTCTTTTTTTTCTGTCTTTTTCTTTAAATCCAGATGGAAATTTTAATATTGAGAGATGTCAAGGGTTTTTTTCTAAAACAAAAGGAGATCTGATCATGTTCTTTCTACAGCTTCTTCATGCTCCTCTAGACTTATATCCTTTAGTCCATTTCCAAAACATTTTATGCCTTTATCACCTAATTAGCATCCATTTCTCTCCTGACTTTTCTGATTCAAAGGAAACAAACCCCCAGTGATGTTGAGGGTTTTGTGGCAGTCTGATTATCAGAAGGAAACAAATGCTTTGAAAGACATCTTGTTTCTCCTCCCCCCTCCCCCCCCCCCGCCCCCGCTTTCCCTCCCCTTTGTTTTTCTTCCCCTCCAGGAATTCCTTGAATTTTGGTTTTGTTCCCTAGGGAGTTAATATATTTTATTTCCATATAAGTGTGATGTTTAAGCATTGTGTTCATGTCAACTATTTGACAGGGTTTTTCAGCAGTACAGAAATACGGTGTTGAATAGATGCCTTTGGTTGATTCTCCAGAAGGGTTTTGTTATCTCACTTCTATATCGCACTTTATCTCACTATCTCACGTTCATGGTTATTTTGAAAACAAACTGTTTCAGTAAAATAGTAAGTGAAGGCCTATAGGAATAATGAAACATTCTGTTCTATATGGGATATTGTGTGCTAGAGTTTTTTTGCTTTGAGTTAGTGTGAGGTGCTGCTTTTAATGAAGTCAATGCATTATTGATTTGTTATGTCTTGTTTTCTTTTATGACACCTTACTTATCATAAGGTCTAATAGGGACTTTATGTTAATAGGAACATTTTACACAACTCAGATTCAGCCTTAGCTTTTACCTTTGATTATACTGCTGCCTAGTGATTTTTAGGTGTGGATTGCAGTGGTTCATGTCTAATCATGATGGAATGGAAAAATAAACATATGTGTTTTGAGGATTAAATACTGAAATTAAACTTGGTATTCAGTTAATGAAAAATGCTTAATTGGTACCAGGAAAGCTCAAAAATTGTTTTAACCTCTCCCCAGCTTGGCATGGCATGGCATGGGAAATCTGGGCTGCACCTTGTGTTGGGAGGGTTTGTAAGAACTCTTTGGGAAGAAGAGTTGGATCTGGCTATAATTTGGTATCCCTAAAACAACTTTTTGCTTTAGTCTCACTGTTCCAGTTCTCTCCTGAGGCATATGTGTGAGATGTAGCCATCATCTTAGCTGCATTTGCCTGTTCACTTCTGTTCCAGTTTGGAAAATGGAACTTCTGGGGGTAAGACAAGTACCAGAGTGGGTGTAGGGAAGCTGTGGTCAGGACAGGTGACTGAAGAAATGTCCATGCAGCTTTTATGGTGGTTTCCTGGACAGTGAGGTGTACCAGCTGCAGGGTGCTAAATACTAACTCTAGCAGTAGTTGTACAAAGTTGTGACTTGCAGCAAGTTGATTTTTAACAGCACATGGCAGACTTTGGAGCCAGTGATGTTCCCATAGATTTCCTGAAGGGAGTTAACTGGGATGTAGTTGTTGGGTTTTTGTGCTTTAATTTTGACTATTTTTTTTTTAATGCCATTTAGGATCTTTGCACTAAAATAGTTTCTGGAATATTAAAATTTAATTTCTGATTATATTTCAGACTGTCTAAAATACAGTTTGTATAAAGAGCAGTGCGCATACTTTTTCCCAGTATGGCAGAGGGGCAAGCAAACCAGTAGAATAACAGGTCCTGAAGACCTCAGGTGTTTCTGGTGGGTATGGGAAGAGTAACAGAAAGGTCAGAGGATTGTGGAAGCTGAGATTTCATTATGAGCAGTAGAAAAAGTGCAAACTGCGCTTTCTTACTTTAAAGATCCACTTTTTTTGGTTTTTTTTTTGTGAACCAGAGATGGTGTTTAAAGAAAATTACTCAAATTGATAAATCTTGCTGTGTTCAGATCCTGCAAAATTATTTTGATTAGAGTTCTTTCGTAGTAGGAGTGGTAAAAAAAAATTGAATATTTAACAAAAGCAAACAGAGAGGAAAGCTTTTTTCTCAAAAAATACAGAGTTTTCAGCTTGAATCCCAGCGTGTGAAGATGGTTTGAATATAATCACAAGGGGGAAGATTTTGTGGTTTGGCAGCATATTTTCCAACAAGGCTTTGCTGAACAATTTCAGAGATGTATCTCTGGCTGCAGCACCATTGTTCCCCAAAAACCCCCTGTTTCCAACTCAGTTGGCTAAACACAGAGAATCATAACCTGGAATGAAAGTCACAAGATGCCATTAGACAGTTGGAAGATGAATGAGTTATGTATAGTTTATGCAAACTGAACATATCTGTCAGAATAATACATTGGTTTTTGCTCAGGAGGAATAAGTATACACTCTTCAGCAAGGCAGAATTTTAGTGAAGGTAGGCTTCCAGCTGAGACCAGGTGGTGAAGCAAATTCTGAGGTAGGAGCCAGTGTCTCTTTTGGAGAGGGGTAGCAAATGGAAATCTTGCTTTTACCAATTTTTGCCTTGCAATATCCCAATCTGGTCTTCTAAGACCATCTATTTTTTCTTGCAGCTCCTGTGAATAAGGTGGAAGTGCAATGCTTTGCACTATGTTTGGGAAGCTTTTTCTCACATTTGAGACATGAGGGTTGTGATCATACAACAGGGCAGAATAGAAAGCTATGGGGTTTTTCAGAGCTGTAAATGAAATGACATTAGCACTTTGGTTTCAAGTTGATCTGTGATTTCAAACAAGGTGAGATGTTGCTAACTCAATTTTCTGTGTGTGTGCTGGATGAACATGAGCAAAAAATGTCATCTTCATAAAGTTCTTCAGCTTTGGAAAAGGGATTTTTAAATGAATTTTTGTTTCCTTTTCACACATACAAAAAAAAGCTGTGCATCTCTAGGCAGTCCTAGGTTTGAAAATGTTTATCTGAAATACTGTAGAGTGGGATTTTTTTTTTCTAGTCAGGAATTAGGGTTCCTTTAGGGTGGAGAGCATCTTGATGCTTTGCCATGCAGCTTTTTTCAAACATTTATTTTCCTGATTCAACAGGAAACATATCCTTCTGACAGCTGCTACTCCAACATCATTGCTTCTCTTTAATGCAATGTAATATGGCACTATTCTAAAATGTGCTTATTGAATGCATCAGGAGGTATTAATACCATTTGCACCAAAGCAACCACCTGAAACAGTGTTCCTTAGGTCACTGGCATATACCTTCTAAACCAGGAAAGTAGGGAATAATAAAGGTAAAAAGAGAGAAATATGATAGAAAGCTAAACTAAAATGAAAGGGAAGGTAAAGAAAGGGGTGGAGAACATAAAAAAGAAAAATGTTTTTCTGTGCTTTTGTGCCTAACATTTTGCAAGCCATGGAACCGCCCTGGTATTTCCTTATCTTTTGTCATCAAGGAGAGCTGGCCAAAATTTCCTTTTCTGTGGGAAAATTTTCTCAACAGGGTGATGGGGTTTTCTTGGTGTTCTGTTTTTTTTCTTTTTTCCTTGTGTAGCAGGGGAATGGTATGCAGGCGACATTTTTACTTTATTATAGGACACTTTCAAAACAATTTTTCAGGCAAAGTTCATACTTGTATATATTAGTTCAGGTGTATGTTTTATTTAGGACTTAGCTACAAACTTCCTTCTCTAGATTACCTAGAATCAAATGAGTTGTCTTTTCCACTTAAATTTAAGAAATCTGATGATATATGAGAGGCTTAATTTTATTTAAATTATTTTTTTTCAAAGCACCTCTGCTTTCAAAGTTCATTCCTTCATGCTGATTTTCTCTTGCTGTTCACCTTCTAGTCTTTAGTATAGCCTTTATACTTTATATTGGTACAACTTTTCTATCTTCTTGCATTATCTATTTTTTTAAATTACTATTTTTTCATCTTAAACTCCTGCTCTGTGAATTTTGACTAGTATGGGCTACAATAGTAATAATGGTATCTTGTCTGCTATGAGAAATTGATTATAAAGAAACTTCTCCTCATTTCCATTCCTCGTGAAAAATGAGGAAGGGCAAGTACACAAATACATGGAGTAATTTATATAAAAGCTGCTGTTGTTTGCTTTGCTTCACTACCAAACACCAGAAAATATAGACTTAAATTTTTTGGTTGTGTGGCAATTAAATCCAAAAATGCTTATAAGAAATAGCCTCATAAATTTTGGTCAAGATCTGACTAATGAGCTGATAAGCATTTGATGTGCTCTGTTTGCTTTTCTGACCTTTTTCTTGTTTTTTTCAGTGATGAGGGAGTAATACTGAGTGATGTAGTGTTGCTATTTCTTCTGAAGATTTTAAGTCACCTTTTTGTAGACTAACAGAACACATCACAGCCAGTGTGGTAGCTATGGGCTCTGTTCCCAGGCCAGGTTCTATGGCCCTCTCTTGTGGCTGATCTGGGTCATGGGATTTTGATTTGTCAGTGGCATGTACATTCAGAAGTACAGGGTGAGTGCATATGCAGCCCTGCTAAGAGTGAAGCTGAGCAAGTCCTATTTGATATCATTCACCAGGAAGGTGATTAGTTTGGTATTGTTTTTCATAAGGCACGGCACAAGGTGATACCTGTATTTTTTTTTTTTAATTTAAATGTGTAAACAAAAAGAAAGAGGCATCATTACCTGTTTTCTGGATGATGATGCCCAGCAAATTGTTGGGAAATTCAGAAAGACAAGTATTTTAAGAGACTTATTACTTGGCATAATCCTTACATGAGGAAAAACTTCTGTTTTGCAATAGCAATTGGTGTTATGCATGAACTTCAATAAATATAAAACCAAAGAGGAAGAAAGTGAAAGTGGGTATGACCTACCCAAACTCATGCTCTGCATCCTATGTGCTCTCCTTTATAATGCAGTTTATATGTTTAATACAGGCTCAGGGACACTTTGGATAGTAGGAATGAGGCCAGGTTCCTCTTGATACTAGTAGTTTTCTTGTTCAGTGTTCTTATGCTGCATGTAAAAAAAGGTCTCAAAATTGTTATTTTCCTTTTTCTTGTGGGGAAAGGGACACACTATACCCATCTTTGAAAAAGTAGGAAGGAGGACCGTGGGAACCATCGACCTCATCTCTGTGCCTGTTTAGATCATGGAACAGCTACTTCTAAAAGCTCTGCTAAGGAACATAGTGAACAGAGACATGATTTGGGACAGCCAAGGGTAGGTCCCACTTGAACCAACCTATTGGCTTTCTGTTATGAAGTGGCTGCATCAATGGACAAGGGAAGGAATGCAGACATGTCCTAACATCCTTCTGTCTGAACAACACATCCTTCTGTCTGAACTGGAGAGAGAGATTTGTGGATTGTTTGGTGGATAGGGAATTGGTTGGATGGCTGCATGGAGAGGGTAGTGGTCATAATTGATGTCCAGAGGAAGATTAGGGACAAGTGACATTCCTTAGGGATTCTTGCTTGGACAAGTTCTGTTTAATGTCTTCATCAATGACATGAAGGGATTGAGAACACCGTCACCAAATCTGCAGATGACTCCTAGCTCAGTGGTGCAGTTGACACACCTAAAGCATGGGATGCAATCCAGGGGGACCTGGACAAGCTTGAGAAGTGGGCCCATGGGAATCTCAGGAGGTTCAACAAGGACAAAGTGCTGCACCTGGGTTGGGGCAACCCCCCAGTATTAATATAAGAAATGAGAGCAGCTGTGCAGAGAAGGACTTGAGGTGCTGGTAGGTGAGAGGCTGGGCATGACCCAGCTAAGGGCACTCATAGCCCAGAAACCAAATGTGTCCTGGGCTGCATCCAAAGCAGTGTGGGGAGCCGTGCCAGGGAAGGGATTCTGCTCCTCTGCTCTGTTCTGGTGAGACCCCACCTGCAGGGCTGTACCCAGCTATAAGGACATGGACCTGTTAGAGCAGGTTCAGAGAAGGAGCACAAAAATGGTAAGTGGCTGGAACACCTCTCCCATGAAGACAGGCTTAGAGAGTTGGGGTTATTCAGCCTGGGAAGAGAAGACTCTAGGTTTCAATATTTATAGGAAGGTTATAAGAAAGATAAGGACAAACTTTTTAGAAGGCACTCTGTTGTGATAGGACAAGGGGTAATGGTTTTAAATAAAAAGATTTAGATTAGATGTGAGGCAGAAATTCTTTACTGTCAGGGTGTGAGGCATTGGAACAGCTTTTCCAGAGAGATGGTGGATGCTTCATCCCTGGGAACATTCAAAATCAGGTTGGATGAGGCTCTGAGTAACCTGATCTAGATTAAGATATCACTATTCACTGCAGGGAGGTTGGTCTAAGTTTATATTTAAAGTCTTTTTCAACCCAAACTATTCTATGATCTTGTGTTATTAGTATGAGAAAAAAATGTTTTCACCTGGGAATTGACACAGCACTGTATTTCAAATGTGGCCATCAAATAAAGTGTTAAATTTCTTACATAATGTATTTTAGTGAGATTTCGTCAGTGCTCAGAAAATTGCAGTTGGAAATGAGTAACTGTGTTTCCATTGGCAACTGAAACTTCTGAATTTTACATTACTTCAAACTCCTAAGCAGATGTTTCTTCAAGTTTGGGAACACGATGGCCACTGGGATGAAAATTCTGTTTAAATAGAAAGCCAAAGCCAGTTTTGTTTTTTTAAAATGCTTTTGTAAATTTATGAAGCATTGCAGAAACCTTATTTTTAAATAGTTAAGTTTAAGAAAAGTCTTGCTTCTTCTTATCTAAGACGTTTTTAATGTGTCAAATCTTGGAGTACTTCACGAAGAGTTCTTTACCATTGCTTCAGTGCTACACCTAAAGATAGTAGAGTGTGGTTAGTGAGAGTTTTAGTGGCTTTTGTGCTGAGTCATAGTAAGTCATAAGCAAGTCATAGTAGGGTGGGAATGAAATCTTGACTTTCAGTCCAGTTCTTTCATTAATCTCATTGTAAACCAAAAAAGGGATAAATTAGCAAATGTCAGGAGTGATGCCAGACCTGATGGGAATGTATATGGAACTATAAATCACTTTTGGTACTTTTCTGCTGTGTTATGGGAAAGAGAAATGTGGCCTCTATGGAAAAACCTCTAGCAGACAATTAATAGAAAAGGATTGTATGCTAGAAAGGAAGTATGGTTATTAATAGTTAGAGATGACATTGTTCTGTAGTCTTTCAATGCCTGATAGTGGGAGTATGTAATCTCAGCACTGGTTTACTGATGTTTTGTGCCCCTCTGCTTGAAAACATATGGTACATTTCAGCCTTAGCTCTGAATTTCCTTTAATTGTTTTCTGTTGCTGCCTAAACACTTTGAAATGTAGGGTGTGGAGAAAGAGGAGATTGATGCAAACTCTTTGTGAAAATTTTAGTAGCTGCTCAAGACATCAATCAGGCAGAGTGAAGCCCCGACATGGGGTTGAACTTGACAGGTTTTTAGGTGAGTGATGGTGAAGTGAAATGGGTCTAGGAGACATAAGTAAGGAGGAAGTGTATGGATGCAGACCCCAAGAAATGGTGGTTCAGGTACTTGTCTTGGCCTCTTGTCACGGAGATAGTTGTGCCTGCTGGTTGCTTTCTGAATCAAAACCAGTATTTTGGGATGCTTTAAATGAGATCAAGTCTTTCAAACCAATGCTTTTAGTCTGTTACTGGGATGAAATATCAAAATGCTAACTAATTAATTACTTTTAAAAAATCTTGTCAACTGACTATAAAGTAATATGATTGGCAGCAAGAACTTTCTAATGTGGAAAATTGTCACCCTTTTTCCTGCTCTAAACCAAAACTCTGAAAAAGTATTACCCTTTTTGCATCAGCTTGCTGTCACTTAACAAAATAGATAAATATGGTTGCCAAATGAATTCCAAGAAATTTCCATTTATCCATTCAGTCAGCTGTAGTCTGTGGTATACTCTGTTGTTTGTATGCTGGTTTTATTTCTGAAGTAACTGATGACTGTGTCTGTTTGTCAAGAAACATTCTTTCCTAACTGGAAAAAAAATGTCAACCATGTAGAAGAAGTACACACCTTAACTCATACTTGTGATATTCATAATCTGATTTCTCCTTCCTTTGTGAAGGAAGTGCAGATTTGACATTCCTTTCACCACCCAGTGTTTATTTGTGTTAAATCTTCAAAAGGTGGACACTGGAGTACCTTTCCCCCCCACCACCTCTGGCTTGTCAGATATTTATCAGTGCGAGGTGTTTAAAATTTATGGCAGTTTTCAAAGAAAGTAGATGTTAACTGCAGTGGTGATAACTTTCTCTGCGGTATCCATGGTGGAGCGGTGCAGCTATGCTATTTACCCTTCTGCTTGGTACAAAATCCTCATACCACATCTACCAACGCCTGCCTGAACACCTCCACGCCCATGTGTCTGTGCTGAATCACCCTCCTCCAGTGAGGTGTGTGAAAGAATTATTAACAACAACACCAGCAACAAGTGCTGCCAAATGCAGGGCGCTGACCGAGTTTGCTGTCTGTGTGGCAGGAGGATGGGGAGGGGCATGAGGAAGCCTGGCACTGATGCAGGAGTTCAGGTGGGTTCCAAGGGAGGTCATCTCCAAACCCACTCATTGACAGCTTCTCGACAGCATGGGATAAGCCCATGTAGGGCAGGAAGGATTAGATGCAGTACTAGGATGCTACTCCTGTTAAGAAATAAAAGATGCCTGGCTCTTGAAGGAAGCAAAGTTAAAGGAAGTTTCCAAATGCTCTCTTATGAAGAATGAAGTACTAAATAATTGTCCAAAAATCAGGGACTACATGAATTGAGGATCTGAGGCTCTGTTTCAAGTCCTGTGTATGAAGAAGCTGAATTTCGCCTATATCAAGTTGTTAACCTGTGTGAACAAAACAAAAAAACCTTATGTATACAAATAAAAAAAAAAGGGGGGGGTGGAGGAGGAAAGCAAGCTCTGCCAAAAAACTTTGTGTTTCATGAACAAGAGGTCTTTACTTCTTTTATTACTCATTAGGCTTCAGGGGAGTTTCACCTTTAAGTGGATTACTGTCATTCCAGTTCTGTGTAGTGGGGTGACTTGGCATTGGAGTATTTAGCACACTTCGCTTGCAGAGTCTGTTTTGTATAAACTGTTCCGGTTGTAAAGCATATCACTTGAATTATTTTTTTTTTCCCTTGACTTTGATTGGAATGCAACTAACTGGTGGGAAAGTTAAGTCTTGTCTAAACAAGGAAATAGCCCAGGCTAGTTCTTCCATACTGGCTTTCCAAATCTATACTTTCGTTACAGTATGAATGCCTCTGAGTGGATTAGCTCTATTAACAAGGCTTGTCTGCCAACATGCTGTACTTTAGCCCTTCTCCATTCCAGGTAGCCTTATTTGGTAGCAGTGACATCCCAGAAACACACCTGCAGTTTACAACCTGATATTCACTCTCTTATCAATAAAAGGCTCATTTGGTACACATTGTTACTGTGATTTATGTCTTAATGTCATAGTGAAGGTTATGCTGTAGCACGGTTAGAGATATGAGCCTGGGAGGCATTTTGAGTCATTGCAGACAGTTGGTCCTTTCTTATGTTAAACACCTTAAAGGCTGTCAACTCAGAAGTCCTGTTTAAAAAAACCAACAACCAACATTAATTTCTCTTGTGTGTTTTCCTTAATCCAGTTATTCCCATTGTGAAGAAACTCTGGAGCTCAATGCTGCAAGAGGTTGCAGGCAATGAGGTGGGCTGAGCAGAGGTGTCTTCTGCTGGCCATTACACATGGTGGTGGGCAGTGCCAGGACCTGAATAACAAGTTTTGGGGAGGATCCTTCAATACACACCTTGGTCTTACAGAGATCCGTAACCTGCTCTAGTCACTGCAGGTGGAATTGAGGTTTGGGAGACGGACCTTTTTGTCCGAAACCAGAATTATTCTTTCCCCAAGGGTGCTTCAAAATGTGGTTTCCATAATGGTTGCAATAGTAAAAGGGAATGTTCCTTCTCTTCCTGGCTGATCTACAGTTATTGATACTGGCAACACCAAGGTAACCGCAAAGTTTGTGCACAAAGTTTCATTCCTGCATTCTCGCAGCAGGAGCACCTGCTTTCTGAGAGGAAAGCTGGCAGTGAATCATTAAAGATTTTGTATCTCATGCATAGAGCTGGAGCAGGGAATCCCTGTGTCAAGGATCACAGTAATTTATTGTTTTACCCAGTGTGGAAAAGCAATGAAGGACGCGCAGAGGGGAGTGGCAAAGCAATTAATGCAGTTTCTGATCTTTGGCCAACACAGTGCTCTGTGCACTCTGTTATAGGTGGGATAATTTACTGAACAGAAGCCCTGAGGTCACTGTAAGTCAAATTATGTCTGCAGGATGATTTGTTTTAATTACTATTTTTAGTTTCGGGGCCAAAAAGGGAGGAAAAAGGCAGTTCAGGTATCCTATCCACTCCTCCTTCTGCATTCGGTTCAAGGTTGAAACTGTTGACCTTGAGAGAAACACAGAGAACTGTAGGAGCTGGGATCACACACTACAGATGAGATGGGTGGTTAATGGGCAATAAACATCCTGACATTCAAGGCCAAGGTGGTAATGGGGAGTTCCTGGCTCCCAGGCCTGTGGTCAGAACACAAACAGGGTTTGTGTTCAGTCCTTTTCCCTCCTATCTTCCCACCCCTTCTGCCCCCACCTGCACCCATAGCCGGAGCTAATAACCGAAACGTACCTCCGAGGAAGAGCAAGTCACCCAACTTGTTCAGCGAGCTCCTGCTGTAGGTTCTTTCCTTTTACCCCACCTCTGAATATAAACAATGTGTAGCTGTATGGTGATGCTGCTGCCAAACGCAGCTCTGAATTCTTCATTAAACTGATTTGAGACAACTTGAGTGGACTGTATAATGCTGTGCCTATGAAAGTTATTTTCTTTGAAAAAATACCAGGTTTGTGTGATGGAAATTGCCCTTACTTAAGGGAATGAGGGTGCTAATAAAGAGGGTTTGTCATGGATGCAGAGTTGAAAGCTGTGTCTCCTTCAAGATGACTAAATGTCTTGATAAATGTAATACTAAGGAAAAATGCCTGTTAAATGTGATCTACTCAAATGACTTTCAGAATTCTGTAGCCAAAAAAATGCATCAGTCTCACTTAAAATGTCAAAAGCTTTTGTTGCTAGGCACTATAGGTACTTGGTGGTGTTTTTGGTTTTGTTTCTTTTTTTTTTTTTTTTGAAAGCCTGGAAACTGAAAACAACTTCTGATGCCAAATCATGGTCTGGATAACGGTGTACCACTTAGTGCAAATACTCTTCATGGCCTTGCAAGCATAGAGTACCATCCCCTTCATACACTGAAAATAACTGCTTAAAATCCTCCCCAAAGCCCACAAAAAACCCACCCAAGCATGCTTCTCCCCAAGTCTCCCGTCCAAACTAGAGCTTGAATAGCAGTAGAAGTAAGCAGTTTGATTGAAACAATGGGTATTTATCAGAATAGGAGACAAGCTGGAGTACTGTCTTTTATTGGCTGATACACTCAGGAAAAACATAAAAGCAACATGTTAATTAAATTCTTTTTCTCCCTGTTGCCAAGTGATTTGAAAGATGTGCCATAACTTGTATGCCTATGAGATTTCATTGTGTTTTGGTGCATATGCAGGGGTTCAGACAAACAGTTAACTAAGGAGAAGACCAGGCTTACCACACAGCATGACTGCACCCTAAAGAAAGCAAATGTATTTGCACACTTGTTTAAATTAATATTCCTGTCTCACCCAGATAATCATGATAATGAGGATTTTTTTTTTTTCAAAATAAAATTGCAGCTCTATTACACAAGCTGAATTTAGTGTGATGTCATATTGCATGTAAGTAGTCAAAATAGTATTTACATGCTCTTATGAGGAGACCTCATTTGATTAGCTTTTACTTTAGACATTTTAAATTTTTTTCTGTTTTATACACTCCACACTCTATGCCTCTTCTCAGGTAGGTGACTTTGGGGTTTTCTTCCTACTTAAGGTCAACCTCTTTTTGATCTTTTTTGCATCTTTTGTCTTTTCTCTTACTTTACTGTTGCTCATGCTGACTTTTTTTTTTCTGATTTAGAAGTGCTCTTTGGTTTTTTAGGTGTTGAGGAACTTCTGCACTTCCTCACTGCCAGCACCTCACCAGCGCTCTGTCTTTCTTTTCAAATTCTTGCAAAGGTGACACATATTAGGAGCTGATCACAGGTGCAACACAGAACTGGTGCCCAGTGCCTCAATTTTTTTTTTTCTTTTTTTTTTTTAAGTTGCTCTTTAAAATTGTTATTTTTAAAGGAAGGTGTCCATATTCTTGTGTTTCCCCACAGAGTTACCAGTGTCTTTCTTTGTGGTCTAGAGGATAGTGGCAATGAGGAGCCCTGCAGCAATGGCCCCACTTTCCCCCTCACCTGCTCTGGCACAGCCTCCCTGCCCTTGGCCTAGGAGCAGAAGCAGCACTGAGGACCAGCAAGTGAAGGAAAGACTCAGCTCTTTCCTCTCCTCAAGTCCATGGAGTTGCAGGAGTGAGAGTTAGTCCTGCTCTGCTTGGATACTGGAGGGAGGGTGTGGACCACAGTCTCATTTTCAGTGTAGAGATGACATCTTGGCTCGTTCAAAGCATTGGTTAGAGGGCAATGCTTTAACAACAGGCTAAGGGAAGGGTTTGTGTCTAGTGATGCCCCATGGGGACCAGAAAGTCAGGTACAGAGCTGGAAGTATACAGTATTGTTTGCCTTTTCCCAACAGCAATATTTAAAAGCCTGCTTGCGAATGACCTGCTTCCCACTGGCAGCTCCATCTTTCCAGTATTATGACTTTGCAGAGCTTTTGGGTGCGGTTCACTTTGAAGTTTGAGGCAAAAATGGAATACTGAAGTGTTCCAGTATCTAGTCAGTGTTCTATGTTGTGCATTTAATATAAGTCTGTACAGAATGTGGAAAACTCAAGCCATGCTAGGAACATTTGAAATGCTCTGCTGTTCCATCTTGCCCACCATTTGGGGATAAAACCACAGTCTCATTCAAACCTCCCCACCCCTTCTCACTAAGACACTTAGAAGTAGGAATAGCATACCAGAAATGAATTACACTTGAATTTTGTGGTTTAGACTTCAGGCTTTATTTTTGTTGTGATTTAAAACCTGTAATTCTGTGATGCTTATTCCAACTTCAGATGCTCAGGGAAATGTATTAATTTAATTCTCTTAAAAACATGAACAAAAATTAACTTGATGATTTTATCCCTGTTGCTTTCTCTAATAATGGGCAGAACCTTATGTTTTCTGCAAAACAGTATTTGATCTATCTAATAATGAATCCTTGCTTTTGAAATGGGCAGCTCTTCTCTCTGGTTTTGCTTCTTTTGTGCTCATAGTAGCACCAGTATTGCCTCTCATAATCCACTTTATTAGTATAATGGAATCAAAATCTCCAGTTTGTCTTAAGTCCCTCCCCTTCCCTTATCCTCATAATCCTTTTTCTCTGCTAACTTGTTTCTTTCATAAATTTAAATGGTCTGCTTGTGTTTACAGAGATTGAGAACACCTTAGTGGCAGAGGAGGGTGGTGGATGCAAGTGTGAACCTTTTTCCCTTAAGCACATCTTGTCAGTGACTTTTGTCACCTGGAGATAAGTTCAGGATTTTGAGGTCTGGTTGTTTAAATAGAACTATTTTTGTGAAATATGATGAGATTCAGATTCCAGTATGTCCTTTGAAGCTGCAGTGGCAATGACCATTAGTCCTGTTAAAGTACAGTTACATTGGTAAAAGGAACAGTGTAATGGTTTCTATATTTGAGTGGATTAATCACTGAAAAATGTTCCTGTTCACATTTCTAATGTTAAATTTAATTGCAAGGTTGATAACTTGTCTTTTTTTTTTCCTACTTATTTCTGTGGTGCTATTTAAAATTCATCTTCCCATTCATTATTCTGGTAGCATTTAAAATGGCTGCTAGCTATTTTGAGATCTGTGGCTTTGCTGATTAACTGTGATGATTAGTGATGGTCAGGAATAACTTGGCAAAGACAGTATTTAGAAGTGCTGATTTGCTTAAATGATACCTTTCTGTGTCGATATCCAAACCTGATAAATACCCTACTGGGTGTGTCATCTCTTGGTGCTGTGAGGGCCATTTCCAGGCCCTGACTGCAGAACAGCTGGTGTTGGGGCAGTTACTGTGAGATGGCAGGCGTGATCAAACTTCTGGCTTGGGAGCTGAGGGAAAGAAGATTTTGAACCATGTTTTATCCTGCATGTGTGCACTGTAATGAACGGTTTTCTGCCTTCTGTTATCTCTCCCTGCTTCTGACCCCATTCCTGATAGTCTTGACTCCTGTCAGTGGGATGTTCTCAGGGGCTGTATGTGCTATTTATCAGGAGGTTGATGCTTGATAGGTTTAATTGCTGAAACACCTTCAAAATTAATTCTCTCATGTTCCAGAAATTTGGTGGTTGTGCAGCCAAGCATCCACTGATGAGCAATTCCTCTGCTTTGTTTTTGTTGCTCTCAGGGTGTAGACGACATCTATTTTTCTAAATCTGACTCTTCTTCCTTGTTTACCTGCACAATGTGCTCATTTTCAGCCTTGTGGTTGACATAACCCATTGGTTTGGGAGTTTGCTCTGAGTTGCTGTGGTGACTGGGCAGACCAAGCAGACCATGTTGCCTTCACTGGTGTTGGTATCAGTTCATTACCTTGGAGTTACTCATTCTTTCTGCTCTGCTGCTTTCTTCTTGTGCCTTACTTGAGAGTTTCATAGACTCCCTAGTCCCCTGAACACTGACCTGATGGTTGTTTAGCAAGTAGTTCCTCTTCTTGCAATGGGACTGTAGTCTGTGGCTTCTTCCACGCAGAGGAAACAATGCCTTTTTCAAGTCCTTGCCAGTTTGGTACTCATGTGACACTCAAATATTAATTTAATAAAGTTGACACATCTAGACAGCTTTCCCCATATTGCATGGAAAGAAAAGAGGGGCATTGCATGGAAAGGAGAAATAAATGCCCCTTCTGAGACTGCATCTCGCAGCATGAAGCTCTTCCTTGGGCAAATGTGCAGGGATCTGGGCATAGGTGAGGCTGCCTGTCCTCCATCCTTCCCAGCTTCCTCCTCTCATCTTGCCAGCACATTGTGTCCCCCCTGTTGGCCATCATGTTGCACCCCCGTGCAGCAGAGCAGCCCCCACCATGGCACATCACATTGGGCCTTGGGGCATAACCTTCACGGTATGAGACACCTGGGATCTTTCAGATGTGGTAACGCAGAGCCCGCAGCCTGCATGGGGAATACCTTGTTCAAATATTTTCCTTGAATTAAGCCATGTTTACAGACTGATAAGAAATACTAGAATCCCAGGGACCTTCAAAACAGAAGGTTGTGGGGATTCTTGGGTTTGTTTTACTTTCTTTATTAGAAGCAGCTGTTATTTCCTTTGTAGATTGTTTTTAATGAATTTTAAATGAAGGAATAACTGTTACATCCAGTGATTATGTGTCAAAAAAATTTAAAGCATATTAAATTGCTAAAGCAGAGCTTCTCTATACTATGAAATTCTGATACCAGCACCTTGACTTACAAACTCTTAATGACAGGACTGTGTGTAGCTTATGAATTAAGTAACTTCGTGTACCTTTTCCTTTGGCTTGCAGCTGAAGGAAGCAAGTGCACAAGAGGGCACATTCTTTTGTTGTTGATAGCATTCCGCCTTAACGAGAAGGAATTTCTTGCCTATTGCCCACTGTTCATGAAGTGGAAAAAGATCTCAAGTTGTATAATCTCTGTATATATCATTAGATTTATTCTTCTTTAACATTTCTGTCATGGGTCAGTCCGTCTTGCAGCAGGTGCAGAGAGTGGGTGCTGCACCTATATTTTATAACAGATCGGTGTGAAGTTCAGGAGGGGGTGTGGGAAGGGGAGGGACTCAGAAAGAAACCCCCCCTCCAAGTGAGACAGCAGCAGCAGCTCTGAATACAGTTGGGTTTCTGTCTCTCCCGAGCTTTGCTCAGCAACCAAAGCCAGACTCCAGGTGCAGTATTCCCTCATCAGTCTGTGAGCATAGAAACGGAGAGTCCCTCCTCTTCTTCCTTCCCTGCCAAGAGTTTCTGGGTGGTGAATGTCAGTAGCTGGAGTTATTTTTAAAGGCAATAGGTGAGGCTTGTCGTGCAAAGCTAGGAAGAGGGCGTTTGTTTGCTGAGCAGAGCTGACATCAAAGTGGAGATTGCTGCCTACTGGCTCACTGCTGCCTTATGCCAGGTAATCTTTAACGTACCCCTCAGTCCCTGCCATCACAGCCCAGCCTGCCTGTGTGCATGAGAAACGACCAGCGTTTATGATCCAGAAGATTGCTTTTCCAATTTCATTTATGTGAGCTGGACTTTGACATTTAAAGGCTAGTACTAATCATCTTGCAAAACCTGCTTAGTGCTCTTAACTGAGCAACTGCTTTCTACTTCTCTTTGCAGGATAATATAAATGTTTTTCTGAAAGCGTGCGAAAACATTGGACTGAAAGAAGCTCAGCTTTTTCACCCAGGAGATCTTCAGGATTTGTCCAATCGAGTTACAGTCAAGTGAGTTTTGTGGTTTTGTTTTCTCCTTTCCCTTCTCCCTCTAAGCTCTTTCATAGTCTATTTTTTTAATGTTTGCCTATGGAAAATTCTTATTTTAATCTGGTATGAGCAGTTCTGAATACTGTGGTGAGGGTTTAAGCCTTGTTAAAGCTAAAGGATTAGACTTGCAGAAATGTAATTTAAAAAATGAAGTAGTATTATAATAGTTACATTACAAGGAAACTAATTGTTAATGAATATTTACAGCATTTAATCTGAGATGGAAACTGTTCATCTTATTTTAGTCTTGGAGCAAAATTGTTAAATGATAGCAAAAGCATCACTTTTTTTTTATGATTTTGATTACCGATGTAAATCTGAAAGGCTGAGGTGGTACTTCTGATACTTATCCAAATGGATTTGAGGCATAGCTATAGTGTTCCTAAAGGACTGCTGGTCTTGCCACTCCAAGTATTAATTAGATGTTTCTCTCTGAGTGTCACATGCCCTGTCAAGGGGTGTATGTGTGTGTGTGAGTAGAAATTAAGTACTGAATTGCATGTAATTGGCATGTTTATGGAGATGGGACTTTTCCTGTGAAATAGCAGTGGCTTGGTTTTAAAATATATTTAGTGGATTTTCATATTTTAAGACTCCTAGTAAGAATTTTATTACCAGTTTCTGAGAGATTAAGGTGAAACTTTACTGTACAGATAGGTGTTTTAAGATAAATGAGTCGAGGCAAAAAATCATCCTAGGGCACACTGACTTGTTACAGTGTTAACTTTTTATTATACTGGGACAAAAGGGTGAATTTATTGTCTCCAAAAAAATAAAATCTTTAGTGGGTTTTGCTGGAAACCTGTCAAGTTAAATGTGAAGGATTGATTCCTGTCTTACATTACCAGTTTTATCAAAGAGGAACAGGCAGTAATCCTTCTGTAAATACAAGGAAAAAAATACCGTGAAATGACATGTAGCTGCTTTAATTAGAAAGAAATCTCTTATAGGTGGGTCGAGTGGTAGCCTGTTGACTTTTTCTCTGCCTGGTTTCAGAATGAAAGTTCATACTGTTTTAAGGTCTGATATGTGAGATGGCAATGTGTTTTCAGTCTTTGACTCATACCCGAAACGTAGTTTCTCACTAATCTGCTGTTTAGGGACTTGGCACACTTCCAGGACGCTGGTATTCTGTCTGCCAGTTCCTACGTCATGCCAAAAGCTGGAGGGTTGGTAACCTCTGCCGTGCTTAAATTACTTACAAAGCCCTAGCAAAAGTTGTTTTGGTGGAGGTTTGCTCCAAGGGTATGGCTGGGAAGGGTTGGAGGCGGGCAGGAGCTGGTGTTCAGCGTCAATAGAGACAAGCTGGAACCCCAGGGAGGTCGAGATAGTGAACTGTTGTGCAAGGTATGTTGTCCAACTCGTCCCGATGTTAAACCGCGGCACCCAGGAGAGGTCAGCCATGAAATCCATCCAGTGGGTCTGTAACCGAGGCTTTTTTGGGTCTTTGAGCACCGCCAGTTCCCTTCCCAGCTTTGTGAGCAGAAAGCAAGGCTGGAATTTGAAGTTGTCACGAGGCAACAGTGGTTTTATATCATACCTTCTCAGCAATGGTTTAATTAGTGTTTTCCAAAAAAGCAGATTTAACTACTGAGTGCTTCTTATGGACAGCAGTGTGGGGGGTCTGGGTTAGAGTCAAAAGAGCTGCCAGCCATACAACCATGTTCTTGTAATTTGTTTCAGTATGAATTTTCTTCTCCACACATTATATATCATATGACAGTCCCACAGTGTGTATTAAATGCTTCCAGAGTAATTCAAAACTTCTGTATCTGAGCATGCTGTAAAGTGGTGTCCTAAATATACTAGTACTTTTGATGTATTTAGGAGGTTGGAGAGGGATGGGAGGCAAGTTTTATTCCAAGAAATGAAGGAAATAAGTTACACAAAGATAACTCTCTCCATTGAAAAGTTAATTACAGAAATAATTTTATTACCCAGAGGGCAAGCCATTCTTCAGAGGATTTTCAGATTTATATTTGTGTCAGGAGAGAAATGCTGTCTGATCAGGAATTTTATCTGATGTGTCTTTTTTATTATTTAATAGAAATAAATAATTTCATACATTTAAGATGAATTACAAAGGTCTTCAAAATTTGTAGGATGCCAGGCCACAGAAAAGGGGTACTATTTCATGTCTTGCTTTTGTCTTATCCACTGTTAACTCTAGTTTCATAATTAGAAGTAAATAATTTCTTGTCACCAGGAAGGAAAACTTTTCATCTGCTGACTTATTCAAAAGATTACATTTAACTTTTGGATTTCTAACATTCCTAAGCAAATTCATTTTGCTGCTATCACCTGAGGCTAATTGCCCACATCTTAAAGCAGCTGTGATGTGTTGTATGGGATAACATTAATGTGTGCCTGAAGCAGTGTATATTTTGACACCACAAGAGGACTGCTGTGTTCTGCTGTTGCACCACTGTTAGCACAGGTTTTTTATCTACTCAAAACAGATTAAATAAACTGTTGCTTAGAAAAGTCAGCTTAACAGGCTGGGGTGGCAGAGAACAGGGTGCTGGTAGGACATGCATGTACTGGCAGGTATGACAAGGTGCTTGATTTGCCTTGGATGTTGAAAACTGGTGAGAGGAAGGTACCATTAAAAGGGTGGGTCTGCTTCTGCTGCTAAGAGGACACGAGAGCTGTCATTTTATGTAAGAGCAAAACCAGTCTTTCACACTGGCTGGGAGGTTGCATCTCTGTCCCTGTTACCCTTGTTCAGCTGATCTGACACATCTGGTGCTGAGCAGGTCCTCAGAAGGAACACCTCCCTTTTGAAGTGGATGAGCTCTGTGAAGTGGTGTTCCATGTGCTCCTGCCTGGCAGTTATGTGTGGTATCTCCTTTTTACCTTGTGGGAAGTCATATGCCCTCAGGCTGTTGCCATCTCAGACTGCCATCCTGTGCCATCTGGGCAGTCTCCCTTCCCAACAGGAAGAGTTATTTTCTCCTTGTACTTTATTTCTGAGTGTGCTTGCTGCCTTTTGCTGTACCTTTGCTGACAGCACTCTGATGAACACCGCCGCAAAACCATTCAGAGTTACTAAACTGTTACGTGGTGCAGTGTTCTTGTGTCACCTGAGTTAAGGTCAAGACCCTCAGTTCCTCAAGAACAGAATCTGTTCTGAGAAAATAATCTATCTGGTGAGGAGACTACAACTTTCACTTGTATTTTGTTTTCTTTTGCAACTGAGATGATGCACAGGCATGATGTGAAATCCTCCTCTATAATTACTAGAAGTAATCTGGGACAAGAGAAGCAAGAATCCTCTTACATACCCAGACTTTCAGTTCCAAGTGATTATCCTTTTTGCAAAGAAAAACTCCTTAAAATTTTATTGTTTAGAAGTTTGTGATAAAAAGCCTGGCTAAAATTACCGGTTGCTGCTCCAACCCTTGCAAACTTTATGCTTTGCCAGATCAGCAAGATTAGTAGTTGGGTGGTGTGGAAAAATGGTCCTGGCATGGGTGATTTCTTCTCTGCTAGTAAAAACTGGAGTGTGGATTAATATCTGAGATTTATAGTTCAGTCTTTCTGTAAATCTGCAGAAGTTATTGCTCAGTGGTATAGTACAGCAATATGTCATGCATTCCAAGAAGGATCATCCAGATGGACTTATTCATCACATACCCTGTCTGCCAGTCATATGCATATCATCTTGTTCAGTGGCTAGTTATTTGTTTAAATGCATGTGAGTCCCTCTTCAGTTCTTTCGGTATATTTGATTTTTGGTTTATTAGCGTAGTGTTTTATTATTTCTAATTGGAGCTGTTGTTTTAAAACCCAGCACTTAGTGAAGGTTTTTAAAATTTATTTATACGAATGCCAGATTGTCTTAATGCTTCATTTGATTCTTTTTTGGTTCTGTCAAAGTAAGAATGTAATACAAGCTTAGTGACTCTCAGTTGTCAGTGGTTACTATTTAAAAATGTTAAGCACTTCCTCACCCAGCTCTTTAGGGGTGACACACCCAGTTGTACCCAGCTGTGGAAGGGTTCTTAATAAAATCATACCAAGGAGTTATAAGATAGAGTTCACATAATCAGACACCAAGTATCAATTCTGATGGAATTTGTTATCTAAAATATCCGTTTTAAAGGAGGCAGCCTGAATGCTCAGAGTGAGAGTATAAATTCAAATTTGTCTTTGAAGCAAATTAATTCTTCTACATGAAAAAATTTATAATTCTATAAAATGAGATCTCCAGTTAAAGAATATAATTAAATTCTAATATTAAATTTAAAAAATGATGAGTTAATAGATTAAAATATTAAACTGAGGAGAAAAAAAAAAAAAGAAAATTTACTGCAAAATCCTAAATAGCTAACTTTTTTAAAGCTACCACAGCCCTGACTTCTAATGTTGAAGTTTTACTATACTAATTTCATTTTTCAATAATAGAGCAAATTAAAATACTTGGCTGCCACTAATATTTTTTACTACATTGTTATATTTAGAGTATGTCTTGAATGAAACTAAAAACTGAGGCCCCACCTGGACCACTGTGTCCAACTCTTAGGCACCCACCACAGGAAATATGTGGACCTGCTGAAGTGACTCTGGAGGAGGGCCATGAAGATGAGCAGGGAGCACCTCTCATATGAAGACAGGCTGAGAGAGCTGGGGTTGTTCAGCCTGGAGGAGAGAAGGCTCCAAGGAGACCTTCCAGCACCTAAAAGGGGCCTAAAAGAAAGGAGAGGGACTCGTCACGAAAACGCATAAGACAAGGGGTAATAGTTTTAAACTGAAATAGGGTGGGTTTAATTTTACATATTGGGAAGAAATTCTTCACTGTGAGGGTGGTGTGGCACTGGAATAAATGGAGATGTGGATGCCCCATCCCTGGAAGTGTTTGAGGCCAGGTTGGATGGGGCTTTGAGTAATCTGGTCTGGTGTGGAAGGTGTGCCTGCCCATAGCAGGAGGGTTGGAAGCAGATTGTCTTTAAGGTCTCTTGCGACCCAAACCATTTGGTGATTTTTTCCCAAGATAGCTGGAAGTATCTCATCACTTTGCAGAACCTGGTATTTGGATAAAGCCTTGATCTTTTTGCTGGCCTGCACTTTTCCCACATATTCATCTTCAATCTTGTAATATGTTAATTATGTAAAGCAGACAGAAAACCCTGTTGGAGAAGTTTTGCTGAAGTGGGACTAAGTGCATACATGAGATGAAATAACAGAGCTATGACTTTGGTACTGGCATTTCAAAATTCTGAGTAGTTTTTAACTTAATCCATTTAATGTTTCTTTAGTATAATCTTTTTTTATGAATTCCTAAACAAAAAACAATCCTTGAAAAATTAAAATGCCATGCTTTCTGTAGCATAAAGCTCTATATAACTAAAGCCAACTGGAGAGAAGTAACAACTGTTACATGCCGTGTTCATCCTTGTGTTCCTGCATTTCAGCTGAGCTTTTGAGCCAGGCTCTCTATTTCAGTTCAGAGATAACACTTTCTGAATTTAAAATACCACCCAAAAAAGTGGTTCAGAGAATAGATGCTTTCAAAATAAAACCCGAGAAAATTAAATAGTTGCTGTGTGGTATGGCTGTAAGCACATATTCTGCACCTGTTCTATTTGGAACAGGATATATTTCATGGGGTGCTCTTCTGATTATATAAGAGTGAACTATTATACCAACCATAAGTATTTTAAGCCTATGTACAGAATCATTACCTTGCATATCACAACTCTTGTCTCTTATTAAGAAACCCTCTCCTTTTAGGGGTTGTCAGAAGGGAAGCCTTCTACCAGTGAGTTAAGCTAAACACAGTGCCTTCTAGTACCTATCTCCTTTAGCCTGTAATTTAAATTACAATACTGCCAGTGCAAATTACTGGTTTTGTGGTAGGAAGTAGCTGTACACTATTTCCTGATATAGTAGATACTGAATTAAAAAATACTCTTTTTTAATAGTAGTTGATGTTTCTTCTGACTTGAATGTTCTTCCTGTCTAGTCCTGGGGAATATGCTGCATTTCCTGATTCCACTTCTGTTTCCTGCTCAGGGTGCTTTGTTTTTTTGTTTTTTTTTGTTGTTTTTTTTTTTTTTTTTTTTTTTTTTTGTTTTTTTTTTTTTTTTTCTGGGTGAACAAAGGCAAAGTGAAATTTCTATTCTATGGGATGAACGTTAACACTATTGGGCAGACCACTGAAGAAAGCAATCTACACAGAAGTTCCTGAAAATATGATCTTTTGAGTGGAAAACTGTTGTCCAGGCTCTTGGAAATTTGTTTTTTTGGAGAGCTTTAATTGTAAAAGCAATACCACATCTCAGTCTTTGGAGGAATTTTTTAGGTTTGCTTTACCACTGTCACTCAACTCTTTAAACTGTTTGGCAAATCAGCTACCTGAAAGTTCGAGGTGTGATGATGAGACACTCTTTTGGTACTTGTATCTTATTTTGCCCTTCAGGAAGAGCTGTCATATTTTGCTCAAATGAGACAGAGTCAAATACCTTAAAAATGGATACTTGAAAAACCAACCAAACAAGACCCCAAACCAACCTCAAAAACAACAATGAAAGGAGAGAGAAAGCAGATAAGTTTGTGGATAGATAGTTCGGAGCTGTTGTTTTTTGCCAATAATACTGAATTTGTGGTCTTCTTTCATATCTAATACATTTGCTTAGTTACTATATCATCTGGAACTTTTTTTTTTTTTGCTCAAGAATTGAATGCTTGTAGTAAAAGAGTATGATAGAGCTGAACCCGAACTTGCTGTGTTGATTTTCTCAGGAAACATGCATTTTAATGAGTTGAAAAACTTATTTTCTAATTTGGCTTCAAAATAAAAAAAAACCCAACCAACTCAAAACACTCACACAACATAGAACCACCCTTTCCTGCCTTTTTATTTTGCGTAGAATAGAAAGTGGTGAGATGGATGAAAGCCAAGTGCTTCAGTGCATGAAGTATGAAAATGATTGGACCAAAACTTGTACCTGCTTAATTTCTCTTGCTTATACCTATGTGACTGAAGAGTCAATCATCCCAAAGGCTTCAGCATTTTAGAAACTATCTTTGAATTCAAGCTGAGGTGAAACAAATAAGAGACAGCTTTTTGTGGGTCTTGAAAACTGAAATGCAAAAACCATTTAACTAAAATTTAATTAGTTCAATGGATGTGGCTCTTCCCCCATTTATATTCAGGGAAATAACATTTTTTACACATATGGTTGTAATAGGCCTTTATTGTAGTAACTAAGTTTCCTAGTGGCAGTTCCATTGAAATGGAAAAGTGCAGCACTTCAGATTGACTCTAGAAATGTTTCTACAACTTTGTAAGTGTGTAAATTCTCTTTTTGCTATGGGCATTGTCATAGAAATGTATTTGATTCCTGTGTGTAACTATATTCTAAATATTGAAATTGCTATATTTTTTTAAATGATATAACTAATTTCAAGATCAGTCATTTCGCATGTCTTACTTCTCTTAGTACTTAGGACAATTATGCAGAGATAAAGAAGAAATTGGTTTTCTTCAGTCTTGTGAAACTGATGTGCTTAGGTCTAAAATATTCATGCTCATGTCACTAATCTGCACAAACTGTAAATCATTCCAGTAAAAACATTGTAGGCAATAAAATATGTTCCAGACTTTGGACCATACCTAGAAATTTACCTCCAATTCTTAGGTTTAAAGTCTATAAGATGTTGGGTGTGATGCTATTTAATCTGTCTGCTTTATTGTCTGGTCATTATGGATAATATTTGAGATAGATCACTTTTGCTGTTGAGTAATTTAACAGTTAATAATTTACACTTCCTTTATCAGATTATACTTTCGATAGCATTTGCTTTTTTGTGAAGATGATTCTGCTCTAGGAATGAAGAACTCTGGAGTTCTGTACCTATATCTACACATGTACAGGAGGAGTTTGAACAATTCAGAATGACAATACATGTAGTGTGTGTTAGTTGTATCAAAAACAATTCAGGTATCTAGTGACACAGATCCATAGGATTATATTGGAATTCAGGTAGTTCTGCTACAGAAGTGAATGATTCCCTGAAGAAAATTGCAGTAGCTTGCAGTAGCTTTCTGCTGAATTGCATTGGTTTCTTCAAAGTCATCGTATTTGATCCTATTACATTTCAAAAGTATCTCTGGGATAACTTTTTTGGGGGGAGGGGCTACAAACCCATTATTACTGAAGGCCTTTACCAATGCTTTTTCAATGTTTGTTTGTATTAACAGAAGTGTCTCTAGCATTTTAGGATTCCCATGGGAATCCATCTAAATCTTAAATACCTATATTCATTTTAATCCCCTAACTTCCCAGGATTAAATGCACTTTATGAAACAATGCATGAGAGGGAAGACAGCATTTTTGATGAGTAGCATTGAGTTCCTTATAAAAGAAGGTAAAGAGAAAGCCTGCATTTTTTGGTGGTGGCTCTTTTTTCCTCCATACAAAAAAAGTGTTTGTGTCTGATGTTGGAAATTGAATGACTTAACTAACACAAGCTTATTCTTTTTATAACATCAATTACACAGAAACATGTATGCAAGTTCACTACTGTATTATTCTAAATTGTATTTTACTGCTAAATTGCTGAAATTCAATTAGTTTTTCTGCAGACAACTCAACAGGAAGAGCTGCTATATTTAAATAGTGGGGGAAGCTGACTTCTTGAAGTTTTCCATGGATACCGGAGTTTGCCAGTTAACCATACTCTGTAAATAGAGAAAGTAAAGCTGAACAGGGTATCGACAATTTTTGATTGTACTTCTGGCCATTTTTATTCCATTCAGAGATTTCAGTTTCAATTATTATTACTACTTAATTGGAGTACTTATTGTATCCTTTAAAGTGACATTAATGCTTTTTTTTTTTTTTTTTTGCTGTGACTGTTAGAGAATACAATTGGCAATGAAATAACAATTTAAAATATTCTCATAAACTGCATTTAAAGGGTTGTTTTCATGCCGTCACTGAAACCAATTAAACAAAATAATGTCTCACCACATGGTTAGATGATAAGAAGGGGCGGAGGGTTGGAAATAAAGAGCCCTAGATAGCAGCCAAACTTAACCACACAAAGGCATGTTTCTTTTAAACGATAGAGATCTGTTGTCTTTAAGAAACAAAAGGAAAAAAACCCCAACAACAAAAACAAAAGAAAACCCAACAGGAGAACTGTTCTCCAGACTGAACAAGCTGGATGATCAAGCTCAGGATCTCCAGCTGTGAACTTCCTGGTGATCTCCACTCAGTTTGCTCCAGTTTATCAATGTCTTTCCTGTACTGTGAGACACCAAACTGGAGACAGCAGCATTGTAGAGGTGGCATAATAAGTGCTGAGGAAAGGGGGGGTGATGGGGTCTGTCAGCCTTCTGAAATGCTCAATTTTGCACACCCATGCACCATCTCCTTCAGCCGTGGGTGCTGTTGGTCAGTGTTGCCAGAATTGGCTGCTGGCTGAGGCTTGGCCCAGCAGGACTGCCAGGCCCAGCTCTCCACCCCACTCTGCAGTTACAGGAATTAGGTCTATCCACAGGGCAGGACTTGGACTTTGTGATATTGGATGTCATATGAGGTTCCTGCAGAGCTAGTCCTCCTGACGGCCCTGCCCTCCAGCATATGTACCCCCTCCCTACAATTCTGTCTGCCCAGGGAGGGAGCGTGGTATCAGAACCTGACTCAGAAAGCAAAATTTTGAAAGCTTCTGCAACTGGTTTCTGGGACTAGAGTAAGAAGGTTGACTAATGCTGATGATATTTCCTCTTTCCTTTCCCTTCCAGAAAAAACGTCCTGCAAATGTAAACACGCACACACCTTTGAACCCAGTATGTACAGATATGCATCAACTGACGTGGATTCCAATGCGTTATATGATAAAATATTTAACTGGGGTGGGGAAAGGGAGTCCAAGTTCAAAATACTTCTGCTCTTGCAAAGGCTATTAAATTGCAGACAGCCACTTTTTCCCTGTGAATAATCACTGAAATACACTTGTCAGATTTATGATGCAGTAATGTATTCTTTTTAACTCTGTGACCTGATGTTGTAAGATGCCCTCAACTGTGATAATTTTCGGGGGTGAGTCATGTACATGGTAAAGCACTAGCTAAAAATGCCTGAGCTAACAGAAGGCAGTTTATTTATGTGTGGTTTGACTTGAAGCTGTCATTTATTTTCAACACAGATCTGTGCAGTTAGAGAATTACTGTACAATTCCACAATTGAGTCCTAATCTATCCAAATATACCAGTGTTAACTCCTCTTGTAAACAGCTTTTAGTAGTAGTTTTCAGGTTATTTTTTTCAGAAACTGTGCTCCCTTTATGTATATAATAGAAGGAAATTTGAGTTACTTTAATGAGAACAAGAAAATCAGAACAATTTCAGTTTTGTGTATGAAATGATGACTTCTGGAATAACTAATACTGCTCAGACCTGAGATAAAGGGACCAAAAGTTTTATCAAGGCAGTGCTCAGTGCCAGTCAAAAAAACCCCAAAAAAGCAAAAGTACAAACAACCAAGCATAAAAAGAAAAGGACCCAACCTTATTCCAGAAACAAGTATCAGAAATAGGAAAAACAATTGCTCTGTACTGTGCTGCTGTAGTTAATCTGGCATTTGCTGGTATTGCAATACCATATGAAGCTTTGGACTTGGATCATTTTCCTTTTTCTCACTTTCTCACTTGCCCAAATTCCCCCAAAAGCAGATCTATGGAACTGGAATATCTTCACCCTCATAGCATCTCTCTGACTAAAAGTAGAAATAATTTCCCCTGCAGGCTTAGTTAAGTACACTGAGTGAGAGGTGATGGCTGAACAGGAGAGCTGGACAAAGTTGCAAGCTTAAAGCAAACAAATAAAAAAACAAACAAAAAAAACCCACTAGCAGATGGTGTGGACAAGTGATTCAACTGGTCACTGCATGCCATGTTATATGAATAATCAATGAAGGGGAAGGAGGCTTCCTTGCCAACAGATGATGTGGATAATCAAAGTTTACTTGCATTCAAGGGATAGTGGCGAAATCTTAAAAGAAAGGAAATCTTTTAAGAGTTACTTAGTATGTGGAAACCACATCTAGCTTAGAGAGTCCACAAGGGAGAAGCATCTTTCCTGTCTACTTTTGCTCTTCCTTAGGCAACCACTTGGGATTATAAGGGAGGATGAGATCTTTGGCTTGATACAGTTTTTTGATCTGGCCCCATGTGGATGTTCCTGTGTGTGGTTTTGGAAAGGTTGTATACAGTAAAAGCTGCTTTTAACTTCTGTAGCTCTATGGAAAACTCCAAGAAACAAAACTAAGGAAAAAATCAAACACAAATCATATGGAAGCAATTAATTTGATTTGATAAATCAATCAAGCACTCTGCCATTGTTAAGCTTTAGCAAATGTGGAACATTGTGTGTAAAGCTATCTGAGATGATGAATAAAATCATGGTAGGTCTCTTAATCCAGACCAGTATTCTGTATGTGACCAGGTTGTGCAGGGAAAAAATGTTATCATTAATTATTAGCAATTTAACATATGACAGTTTTTCATTAAGCTGTTGGAAGTTTCATGGAAAGCTTCAGAAGAATAATGAATAAGAATGGCTGAAAGTCTGTTGAAATAAGCTGGTACGTGTATTTGCCTATGCTATATTCAGCATAGTTGCTTAAAAGCTACTTTTGCTCTCAGGAGATCAGTTAATTTAAGAGGTTTTGTTACTGATTTTGGCATGGGAAGCGTAACTGTAAAATCACACAAATCACACATCAGATGGTTATGTAGAAGGCACACCCACACAGGTTGAATAAGCACAGAATAAGATGCATTTGTAATGATACTCCGCTTGTCCTGCAAAACCCTCTCTCTCTGTGTACAGAACATTTTATTCTTTGAAATCTGAGCTTGCCTCTGGTATTGAATGTTGGCTGCTGTTGGGAAATCATGCAAAAGTCACTTAATGCTGGTGGTTTAGTAGTATTTGCTATTTCATTGTGATATTTTTATTCTGTCAAGAGGAACAGAATCTCTTGCAAAATGATAATTTTCTTTTTATAGACAACATTTTGTCTCTCTGAAGCATGATCCTCATAGAGCTGCAAGCAAAGTCCTTAGTTCAATTCTGTTTTCTCTAATACCACCTGAATAATTTGTGAATGTATTCAACAAGCTAGTTTGATAAATAGCCTATATAGAAATCCCTAGTTATCCAGGTAATGTACTCAGTCTGGCATTATGATCGCAACCTAAATGATGTGACTGCATTTGTAAATTACTTTTATTTTTTGCTCAGTATTGTGTGTTTCATTGCTAGGATAAGATTTAAATCTAGAAATCCAGGGAATGGTGGCACCGAATAGGATGAGTCTGAGTGCTTGAGTTTTGCTTGCTTGGGTGCCATGTAAGCCCAGCAGCTGCTCTCAGCAGGAGGCTGCCAGCACAGGAGGACTAAGGCAGGTGCTCTGTTCTCGTGCTGTGTCAGGTGTGGGCCAAAGTTGCTTGTTAAAATTCCTTCCTTTAATGAACAGTGTGAGTTTTATCAGGAGAAAAGCTGGAATGAAAGACTGGTACTCGGTTATCTCAGAAAGTGTGTTTACACAATGGGACACTGTAGTGAAAGGGCAGACAAGACAGGGGGACGGGAAGTTGCACGCTCAGTCAGTTTGCAGATGACACCAATCTAGGCAGGAACATTGGTCTGTGGAGGGTAGGAAGACTCTACAGAGGGATCTGGACAGGCTGGATAGATGGGCTGAGGCCAGTTGGATGAGATTCAACAAGGTGAAGTGCCAGGTCCTGCTCCTGGGTCTCAACATTCAATGCTTATGGAAGAGTGGCTGGAAAGCTGCCCAGCGGAAAAAGACCTGGGGGGTGCTGATTGACAGCCAGCTGAACATGAGCCAGCATGTGCTGAGGTGGCCAAGAAGGCCAATGGCATCCTGGCAAGAGTGTGGCCAACAGGGCCAGGCAGTGATTGTCCCTCTGTACTGAGGACTGGTGAGGCCACACCTCAAATCCTGTGTTCAGTTTTGGGCCCCTCACTAGAGGACAGACATTGAGCTGCTGGAGTGTGTCCAGAGAAGGGCAGTGGAGCCCTAGTTTTGCTAGTGCTGCAGTTACTAAAGTAAACAACATATTTTACTTATGTTAGCAAGCTCAAAGCAGCACATTTCACCTAAATCTAAATAGATTTCTACCTTGTTAAATTTTTACTCTGTCTCAGGTCTGGAGCACAAGTCTGAGGAGCAGCTGAGGGAGCTGGGGATGTTTAGCCTGGAGAAAAGGAGGCTCAGGGGCAACCTTATTGATCTCCACAACTGCCAGGTGGGGGTCAGCCGCTTCTCCAAAGTAACAAGTGACAGACCAGGAAGAAATGGCCTCAAGTTGTGACAAATGGACAACCAATTGTGTGGTTTAGAATTGGGGTTTAGAAAAATTTTCTTCAATTAAACACTTGTGAAGCATTGGAACGGGCTGTCCAGGACAGTGGTAGAGTCACCATCCTTGGAGGTACTTAGGAGACTTGTCGATGTGGCGCTTTGGGACATGGTTTAGTGGTGAACGTACAAGTGCTGGGTTAACGGTCAGACTCAATGATCTTAAAGGTCTTTTCCAACCTAAACAATTCTATGATTCTATCTTAATTAGAGTTCAGGAGAGATGGAGAAGCAGTGAACACTCAAAATTTCTTCTTGTCACCTGTTGCCCAAGAATGTGTTTTTGTAGATTCCCATCATTTAAACATGATTTATTACTGCCTGATCAGTCAGACGGGGGAGAGAGAAAAGAAGCCTGCTTTCATCTCCCAGGGCAGGAATCTTTTTGATGGACATGTACCAAAGGCACGTGTACATTACTTATAGAAGGAGCTTTTGTTTGTAGAATTTTTGTCAGGAAAGCAAATATTTTCAGGCTCCTAGAAACTGTTTAGTCAGGCTTAATTGCATGTAGGTTTTGGCATTCAACATTTAATGGAACATGTTACTGTTATTTGTGCATCTGCAGTCACAGGAGAGACCGTCCTCCTTAAAAGCTAAAGCAAGCAGCAGTAAGCACAGTGGAAGAAAACAACTAAACTTTGGAGTTTTTTTCCTACCTTCACATATTAGAGGGTATTCGAGCTAATTAGTTCAGGTTACTTCAACTCTTGGTAATGTAACTTCTTTGTTAATGCAATTTTAAGTTATGAAGACTCCCTTCAGTTTCAAAACAAGTGCATTGAGATTTTTCTTAATTTATTTTTTACTTTACCTGTGAAAAATTTCATAATCTGCTTTTACTGTTCATGAAGAGGAGGTAGCATCTGCTTGGCTTCTAGTTCCTTCTAGTTTGTAGGCAGTCTGTGTGCCACTGCTGCTGTTATTTGGAATAACCTTCTGTAACTCTTCAGCTAATTTGGGATACCCAGTAAAGATGCTTTCCCACTGTTTTCATTCTCTATTGCTCAGATGTCTCTGCCAGGCAACTCACAAAACAAACAGCAACACCAGGTCTGCTTCAAAGACTGCATGCTTTGAAGTAGAGAGCAGATGACAGTTATGAAAGGTTAGTCTTTAATGGTATTACAAAAGGTAGCTGTACAGGTTTCCAGGCATTTGCTTATTAAAGTGCGTAATGCCCCAGTCCTTATGTACAAAAAATACTAAGTGGGTAGTTTTTTGAAAACATTACCTTGTACTTTCCCTAATGGTAGAGGATACAGCAGAAATTAGTTTATGGCCTGAATTTGAAAGTGTGTGACTCTTTTTTAAATGATGGTCAACACAGCAAGATACAAAGGAAAAAAGAGAAGAGTATTAGACAAACTGGGTATAGATGGTCAACTTAACACTTTTAGAAGAGAGAGGGCAGAAAAAGTTTGTCACATTAAATACAGCAAGTTTCAATCCATTCTAATCTTAGTGCCTGCAATAAAATTAAAAATTACCTAAGAGAGTAAATACTGTGTTCATTGGATAATTATATGCATGATTTTTCAAAGGGAATTGTTTTTTGTTTTAACTACAGCTCTGTTACTGCTGGTAGTGCTCACTGGCCAGTCTTTAGCTTGTGAAAACTTTGGCAAGCCTTGGTTGTACCCATGAAACACAGGATCCTCAATGCAAGCTAAAATTAGCAAAATTAAAGCCTTTGTGAAAGAAATTGAATTTAAAATAAATTTTTATTTCTGTAAGCTGCTCTGTAATCATGAATGTGTTAGTGAATTTATTTTTGAGGGGAATTGGTATGACACTCAAAATGAGTGCATATGAGATTTTACAAATTGAAAATCAGCACAGACTTAATTTAAATGTGCATTTATGTATTTTAAATGGCCTGTTTACTTCACATCCAATCTGTTGATTTCTATGCTATCAGCATTCATCAATTTTAATGTCATTGCTTAAAAGGAGAGGAAGTTTGAGAGTGCATTTGAGATGAGAGTTCATATTTTTCTCTTTGCAAAGAATGATATATCTGTGCTTTTAATTTATTACTCTTTTCCTCATGTCTTTCCTTTTTGAAGGAATGTACAGTTTTTGTTGGGAACTTTATTATGCAAAAAAAGTTCAAGTATACTCACCTGTGTACCTATCCTGTGTCAGGGTTTTTCCTTCAGGGCCTTAACTAATAACTATGTTACTTTTAATAATATTTCAAGTAATTACATGTTTGACATTCTGTCTGGAGTTCATGCAACAGTTCTGGATTTCTTTCCCTAGCATAAGCTTCCACAGATTCTTTCCTATCTGAAAAAAAACTTGGGGCACATATTTTTACATGTATTCAATGTGCTGTCTAAGGGAAGAGCTTTAAATGCAGTGTGGCAGAAGGCTTCGTATTTATCTTCTTTCTGAGCAGTAAATATCTATACTATTGGAGTGGTTCTGAATCAGTTTTTCTCAATAAATCAGCATTCAACAGACGGCTGATTTGTTATATCGTGAACTGCTTTTGATAGTACTGATTTCCTTTGCTAAAGAAGATGCTTGCATAACTTACATGGTAGAATGAGCTATTTTTTAGTATCTTAGGAAACTTGTGTACTGTTCTACCCAGCCATAAATGCATTTCTTTGATGATGAAGTCTGTTGTATATCTTTGTACCTTCATTTGCTTAATAAAAACCCTGTCTACAAAAGGGATTCTATTAAATTTATTTTTAAAATATGTTACTGTAGCAGGTTAAGTGGACCACTAACTGCATCTAAACTGAAATGGGGAGAAGATAATACATTAAGAGCATTCAAGCTATTTTTTCATGGCATTTTCCACCTGTCTAACGTCATGCAGTAAGAAAGTGGTAGCCTACTGCAAAACACTTTCAGTGTTGTGTGGGTAATGCGGTCAACCGTTTGCTGGCAACCAAACTTGATGATAATGCTCAAGCTTATCATCCATGTGCACTATCTGTGGGTCAAAGGGTGAAGGTATGTTCATCCTGCTTTTTTCTCCTGTACTTTCTAAGATACCGTCCTGTCAAGGAATAGCTGTTTTTTGCTGCGATTTAGCAACTTATTCCTAAGCCATCAGCAGAGATTGGTGTATCCTCTCCTCATTGGAGGATACTACTGGGTATTCCTCCTCCACACTGAGTTAATTCCTTGTAGCTCACTTAGCCTGGAGGTGAAAAGAAGAAGGGGAGATCTTGGTAATTATTGCGAGTCTCAATGTTGTAAGGTGCGTGTTGGTGATGAGACTGCTGAGATGACTTTTTGTGTGATTCTTCTGCAACTGTAATTTGTTTCAGGTAAAATTAGGTACAATCAAGAGGAGAAACATCCCATTAATTTTATTGAATTGCCTTTTAATTTTTCATTCTGTCTAGATTATCAGTCCTAACTGCAGGATGATGGTAAAGTCTTGGCTTTTCACTGAATTGTAAAACTATGAATATAGTGACAGCACTGTTGCTGTTGGGATTTCTGAATAAAACAGGGCCAAACACTTGAGACCAAAAAGGATACTTCCATAGACAATTCCAAGGTAAGAGATCTGGATGTAGCAGTTGCTAATGCAGCATGCATACTGTCCCATGGAAGCTGCAGCTTGTAGTAAATTGGTGCTACTGACATACTTTTGAGTTTAACAATTAGTTTGAGAATCTTTCCAGTGATTAAATGCAGTAATGATTGTGCTTCACAGAGGTTTTGAGACACCCTTAGTTTTCAAAAGCTGTGGATTCCTAGATGAGAGTCTCAAGGTTTTTGTTAATCTTCTCTTCTTGATAAAGAGTGTCTGTTTTTTGAGTAGAAATTATGAGGACTGTTAGACAAAGAATTTATAGAATAACCCTGTCAAGAGCCTGAGGGTTGCTTTTGTGTTATTTTGGCTCTGTGGTTTGATTGACTTCTGGGAAGGTTAACTTACAACCACCATGCGTGTTTTAAGGAGCCCACTTCTCCAGTGCTTCATCTGGCTGGGCAGCTGGTGAAATTCTGCAGATGGCTAACTGTAATTTCCAAGACTTGATGCATGTAGTATCTTCTTTCTCGTCAGAAGGAAGATTCCCAATTTAGCATTTACTCATGCACTCGTTCAAGATGTTGGGAATATTGCCATGGCCTCACTTGGAGCAGAATCTGATAGTTTTGTTCCACTCCTTCCCTACCAGCAGACTTAGTTGTAATAGCTTGTTGGAGCATTTTGGTGATGTCTTAATTGGTGTATTAAGACTTTCTTTTCCCTCAGTCATCAGTTTTGTGATACAAATTGCATACTTCATTAGTACTGGTGAAAGAGCGGTGTGAGATCATCTATAGTTCCCTGGCTAGGATTGTTTTCCCATATCATTAATTTTCTTCAAGTTTTTATTCCCAGACTCCTCTAACTTTACAACAGAAACTCGTAAGTGACTAATAGCACATTTGGTTTCAGTTGGTTAGGATAGTTAGAATGAATGTAAACTCCAACTTCAGAGGTATACGGTCAGACTAGCTTAACTTTTCTCCTCCGCCCACCCCTCTTTTTTTGCCTCCCACACAAGTTTTCTAACATTCTGGCAAAGCAAATATTTGGACTTTTACCCATTCTGTCACTTTACAGTAAAGAAGCATTCATTTTTCCAACATTAAAAACTTGGCCAGAAAACGTGGCCCAAAAACTTTAATGTTTTGAGCAAATGTTTAAAATTACCCTCTGAGTTGGCTGCTCCAAGTAGCCTTAAAGCACTGTTTTCTTTTGGGGTGGAAAATTGATTTTTCACCCCAAAAAAAGCTAATTAAAAAAGGTAATATTTATCCAGTATTACTGATAGCAACAAATTGAATTTAGATATTTCAAATGTTATAGAAATAAATTTGAAGCTGTAAGAAACCTGAATCAGAATAGCTGAATACTTAAGGAGCTCCCTTAATTGCAGAGGTTTCAAGAGCTGAGGACGGGAGGTGAGATTTGCAGGAAATGTGGAAAATAATATATCCTTGTCTTAGATTTTGTCTGCTCCCTAAAAGAAAAGGGCACGTTTTTCCTTAAGCGTGCTACACTTGGTGTAGCTTGATTTTTGTATCTTGTTTTTGGTTTAAATTTTGCTGCTACTTAACACCATGTCTTCTAGGAGAGATGGTTCAAGGCAATCATCCTCTTCCAGTATTTTTTTCTGTTAACCTTGCATAGATTAGTATTTGACTTTGCATTAATTGAGGAGCTCTTTCCTAGCTCTAAATATGTTTTTACAAATGCAGACAGATCAAGAAAACATGGGAAATAATAAAGTTCTGTTGTATCTGCAGATCTCATTCCTTTTGGATGTGTTTGATCACCTTAAGTTAATAGAGAACGGACTTTAATAGAGAGGAGTCAGGTTCAGTCTCTATTTCATACTCTTGTGCTCTGTGTGATGAGTGATGATTTTGTGCTCTGTGTTGCTAGGGTAACACAAAGAAACATAGAGAAAATACGGCAAAATTCCAAAAGGGAAGCATTATAATTTTTTTTCAGTGCTTCTTATTTGCTCATGAAATATTTTGCCAGAATATTACTGAGAAAACCCAGTGGTTTTTTAAAGCTTTTAGTCCAAGTGTAGAGACTAAATGAAATTATTCAGTCATACAGTAGTGATTTACTTCTACTTAAGGACAAATGCAGCATTACTTCATCTTGTTTCCAAAATCTTTATTATGGACTAAGCTGCTCTTACCTTGTACCTCCATTTCTTCATCTTTGCTCTGTATCTCTATCAATAAATGTAAATTTTTAAAGTCCTAGCTCTGTCACTCTTTCCCAAAAGCTGTGCTTTTAGTAGTCCCCCTTTGAACTGCAGAACAAAAAAGCATTTGTTTTTTAATAATGTAACAAAAGTTTAGAATGAAAAGAGGGTCTGGCATATATACTGCGCCTATTCTCTGTCCTCCTGTGTAACAGTTTGGCCAGCACTACATTGGAATTGCTCTAGAGGAAAAAAATGAGCTATTGGAAATCTGTGAAGTGACTCCCAGATGCTGTAAGTTCCATGTATCCCCAAAATGCAGGGGGTCTGCCTCTTCTCCAGAAGCTATAACTATCCCTCATACATGTACGTGGCATTTATGGGTCTTGGCTTTCCTGAGGAGATGATGACTGGGGTGGACTGAATCTTGGATTACTTTTATGGGCTCAGAATAGGGCATCTGTAGCTTCTGCTGGTAACTCTGAGTCACCTGTGTTCTGAATTCTTTTCTGAGTATGTGTCATAACAACAGCAGCCAAGCAGATGCCTATTGGGACTGCTGAAACTCGATGTAAGCACAAGTGTGAACACAGCAATATCCAGTACAAGTTACTGTCAGTCATCCTTTTTTCTTTATCAGGGAATATGTTCATTGGTTCACTGCCAAATATCTGATATAAATTATGCAGCATAGACTTAAGTTCTGGGGTGGGTTTTTTTTTGTTTGTTTGTTTTTATTTGCATACCCTGAGGAATTGAGTAAACCTTGCTTTTGAGTGTTCTAAGCTGTGGTAAACTGTTTTGCTTATGCACAAGGCACCTCTGCATCATTGCTTGTTTGCTTGACATAAGGATAACAAAGGATTACATTTACTGGATCTTTCCCTGGGCATGGACTAAGGGAGGAGATTGAATGAACGAGGTTGTTGGGGTGGTTTTTTTTCTCTTCCCTGTATACAGAGGCTGTAAAAATATCTCTCTCTGAGCAAGCAATGTTGTATAATCTGCCAAATCCTAGCTCTTCCCAAGGGACCACCTCTAAATGCTTTATCCAAATTGAACAATTGTGTTAGTCCTGGGGGTTGAGTGTAAGAGAGTGCACATAGGCAGTTGCTAGGAGTAGTTAGTAGGTGGAAAATTTTTTACCCTAACTTACCTTGCAGTGATTTGTTTATTCATACCTGGAGTTGGTACAGATGTCTCATCTAGGCTTGGTGGGAATTAATGTGGTCAGTATTGAGGGCTAGTCTAAAAAATTACTTCTGGTGTTTATGTGGAAAGTGGGGATGTTGAAATATTCCAGTTAGGTGTGAGAGTTGGGAGTAAAAAGGACAATGGTTTTGGAAATAATAATGGCAAAGAGGCATCAGGCAGTAGAGAAAATGAGTTTTAGTCATGTCATGAAAAAAAATACTGTGAGTTGGCATGGTTGCTGCAGTTTAGCTGAAGCAAATAATAGACTTTTTACATAATTTTTTTTATAATGCTCTTGAACTATTTTTGAGCAAGCTAGCAGCTGCATGTTTTTGTGGTTTTGAATATATTTCTAAAAACTTACATGATTGCTTTTAATTTTCTATTTTGATACATATTTTTAAGTGACTCCCCAGATATACCAACTATTTGTTTTGGAAAGATTGTTAGCAAAATGGTACATTCCCCATCTTGACTTCTCTTCAAATTAATCTACAAAATTTATACAATATGGCCTAGATTTGTATGGGGGGAATGAAGGTCAAGGATCTTTAAAACTGAATACAAGAGAAGTTAATGTAGATACTGATCCTGATGATCAACAAGATGAGTTCAAGTATATTGATTCTTGAGGTACAAGGAAGGAAAAAGGGGGGGAACATTTAATGTAATCCTTATGCAAAGGTCAACTGAAATATGTACAGGTTTTTTAAAAAGAAAAAAAGGCAGCAGGGAGATAAAAGGAGAGATTCAGCAAAATCATACGCTCCAAATTCTAAATACCAAAACCTGGGAAGATATAAAAACCTATAACATATGTAAGGACTGATATTATAGCTATCTATAAATTTATCTAAAACCCTGTGTACATTAAAGTTTTGTTTTTTTCCTTGAGAAGGAATTAATTTCACCTGTGAAATTAAAAGGTCCTCTTGAGTGTGAACAAAGTGATTTGAGAACTCCTAACACTCTGAGCTGAGAGTCAACTGCACAACTTCTAATACTTTGTGCAGAGAGTCCATCTTTTCTCATAAAACTCAGTGGATGTTCTTATGTTTCTTGGCCAAAGTGTACGGCATGTGACCATTAGATTTCAGAAATAAAATACCTGCTGAGTTTTTTCTTTTTTTGTAGGTGCCAGTCTAGATCTGGAATTGAAAGTACCCAATACAGATTGGCAAAGCATTCTAGTTTTGTCCTGGAAAAACCAAGCAAACAAAACAGTACAAGAAATACACAGTTTAATTGTCTGTAATTAGTGAAGCTGATGAGTTTTTAGAGAAGGTTAGGAATGGTGTAAGAAAAAGTCACAAAAAGGGACCAATCAACAAATCTATATTAATTATTATAAATTTTAGAACACTTTATTTTAGAAAAGTTCTCAGAGATCATCCAGTCCAATTTTAATTTTCTTTAATAGAGCTTAATATTTGAGCAGGAAGATGCATAATCTTATCAGCCTCCTTTTTTTGCCACAGCAACTTGCAGTGAGTGCTCCATACCACTTGCCCTGCTCACCCCTCAGACAAGAGCCAAGGAGTGCTCAGGTTATCATTGAGGCTCTTCTGCTTGTTCTTCTGGGGAATTTATTTTTATTTTTTATTTGACAGGCGTGCCTTCTTCCCTACAGGATACTAGTTTTCTCTTTGGGAGAACCTCTAGATTAGACTGTAATATGAGGAAGCTGGCAGAGATGGACCACCCAGGGAGGGGTCGGAAAAGAGCATGAGGAAATGGATAATGTTATCATCTGGTGACTTACCAGGGTTGATGCACTTTTCTAGAAGTGCCTGTTTTTGTTTTGATAAGGGATTTCAGAATGGTGTGGAGGCATAATGGGTGAGATCAGCAAGGAAGCACCATGCTCAAGAGGCAGTGTGAGAAGACAGGCTCTGAAGCCATGGATGGTGATGTGTTCCCACAGAGGGTGTTGGCTGGCTCTAGTCCCTCTCTGCCTTTTCCTTCTTGAGCATTTCTCCTCCACCCCTCAACTTCAGTAGGTGGGGGCATGGGGTGGAGACAGGCTGCTCATTCATCAGGGCCCACGGAGTTCCTTGCTGTCAGCCAGGGGTTCCTTAGGGGCACAGAGAAATGCTTTCTGCTGTCATTTTTATACCTGACTCTGTGTGCTGTTGTGATGTGAGTGGCATTGGGTCGAGTGGATGTGTTGCTATGGAAAATGTATGTACTTTTTACAGTCAAATAGAAAGGTGTATTTCCAAACGCTATTCTCTAACTCTGCAGCCCTAGCTTGGCTGATTTATTTCCAGCATTCTCAGCAGTGAACTGTGGCTCTCAGGGTTGAATATCAATTTGCTAAGAATCCAAGTGCTGGTGGAATGTCCTCATGTTTCTGTACCCATGCAGCAACCACATCTTCCACTGGAGCCTTTCTATTCTCAGCAGCACGTGGGAATTCAGTGAAATCCGATAACAGCAATATTAATAGCAGCTGAGTAGGTGGCCAAAGAGGTTGAAATTTAGCACAAGCCCACTGCTAGTTGGACAGGCAGCGTTCATCTCCTGCGCAGCAATATCCGGCAGGGGTGCAGGAGTCCTTCAAATCCTCGGACATCTTCCTCAGAATCGTAAGTGAAGCTGGTCAGTGTGGGGCTAGAGGGCCTACAGTTGACAAGGAGCTGGGGAGTGGGCTTTTCTGCAGTCAGCTGATCTGCTCCAGCTCCTGGGCCAGGGTATGGCTCTTCTGAGCCCTTCAAAGGGCATCTTGGAGGTGTGACTGCTGCCTTGATGGACAGAAGCTCAAAGAGAGGGCACCAGTACTTATTTTCAAACAGCAATCTAGTCAGGTCTTGTGTTTGTGAGATCTGTAGTTCAGAGGAAAGGACAGAAAACAGGGTTGGGAGCTGTTGGGGTTTCTGAAGTATTCGTCACCAAGGGATGGGTTTGGCACTGGGCAGGGAGCATTTGTCACTGCCACATTCCTTTCTATCAGTGGGAGTGTCTCTGTTCCTTCTTTCTCCCCGTAAATGGTTCAGATTTGTCTTATCTCTTTGGAATGGACCACATGTGTTCTTGGCAGCTAACCTTCATTTTGGGGAGGAGAAATCTCTGTTCAAACTTGCTTCTTTGTTTGTTGGTTTTGGTTTTTTTTAAGTTTTAAATCATCAATTGATAACTACATTTAAATATGTTTCTATATGAGAAACAGACCCTTCTCTGAATGGGATGCTTTAAAATAATCTTCCAGAATTTTACTCAGACTTCTGGTATCTTGGATGTGGTCCTGAGCTCCACATTCTTCTTCCTGGAAAATAATAAAGTGAGGTGTTAAAGTAGATTGGACATCATGAGTTGCTAGTTGCTGGAATTTAATACATATTAGGATTTGGGGAAACAAAATTGTATCATGTGTCAGAAAAATAAAATCTTGAGAAAAATATTGAGTTCATCAATATTGAAAAATATTGAGTTTATTGTTTAAAACATTTTGAAATAAGTAAAAAAAATCTAGCTTCTTAAAATGCACTGCTCTTTTGTATGGAGGCACTGGAGAGGTGTCTATAGATACCAGTGGATGTGTTTTATAATCGGTTAAACTCTAGTTCATGCTTTCTTTAAAGTACTGTGTATGATTGTCTACAATTTTTAAAAAAATTATTTTAAATGCCCCAAGATGTATTGAAATAATCCCAGCAAGCTTTCCTCACTCCATAAAAATGGGAAGCACGAAGCACCTCTGGCTCAGGGTCATCACATGGGGGTTCTCATGGTACTAATGTCTGGAGCAGAGTCCTCCTCCACCAAACCCCCAGCCTGCTCCTCTGCCACAGTGATGATGCAATTGCTTGTATGAGCATGATCTAAAACAGATCAGCAAGCTAATTTGGGGGTTCAAAATGTATATTTGGAAAAACCCATAGAAACAGGTGTAGCCATCTGGCAGCATGGAACAGCAGTGTGATTCAGGGTTGTGTTGGCATAACCACGGGGGTAGCAAACAGGAGTGGCTGGAAGAGAGAGGGGGGACCAGGAAATCCTTAAGCTAGAGCTGCTGCCAAAGACTTTGTATTGTCAGGCTAGGGCCTTGGTGACTAATTCTGCTGTTTAACCTTGAGCAAACAGTGGAGATGAGAATAAATTCCCTGTGCTGTGGCTCAGCCTTGTGCTGATCTGCCGTGTCACTTTGCTCTACTCTTGTACAGTGGTCTTTGTTAGAGAAACATCTGTCAGTCTGTGCTGGCTGGAAGCAATGTTTGTCAATATGTGTTGTGTTCAAATGTACCAGAGGTGTTCCATCTCTAAGCGTATCACACACTGAAGAATGAGAGCTATTCCTGTCCCATTTGTTTTTCTTCTGTTTGCTCAAGGATTGACGTAGATGAGATGATTTACACAGAAGGTGTTATTTCTCCACAGGTGGTTATTCCACATCTTTTTTCATCAGTGTTCAATTCAGATTTATGCGGTTGTGCTTCACAATTACTATTGTAATATCCCCCACGTGTTGTTGTCTCGTGGCCTTTAGACTTTCATGCAGTGATTAGGAGATCTTTTCCAGGGTGGCTAATCTTGAAGTTGTATGTAAACTTTTATTAATACCACTACCAACATTTAAGGTTCACGCTTTGTGAATCAGGATTCTACTTTTACAATTTTGAGACCTCTTTGTTAGCTGGAATTTGGTATGGAGGTTAGGATAGGTGGATTGGTGGTGGGTTTTTTTTTTGAGCTTCAGAATGAATGCTTAAATGCTGAGACTGTGGCAAGAGCAGACAAAGTATTTATAATAAATTTTCTCCAGTAAGATCTTAACTGCTCTACTTAGCAGCTTTCTTTGCTTAGTTCAGACATCTTTAGCAAAGTTGTATTGTTAACAAAAGGAGATATAAAAAGCCTGTGGGAAGACAGAGAAGTTAATGTTTAAAAATACACAAAGTGATTTAATAAGTGTTGCATTATCATGTAGGGAGGAACTGAATTCTTTCAGCAGATTAGTTTTAAGATGCCTTAGCTGTGCCCTCCTGGGCAAAGCTGCAGCCCACATAAAACTTCATACTGAAAGTTATTTGCCTATTCAAACCAGAAATTGGGTTACACCAATATTCATAAAGAATATGACCAGCATCAACTGGGCTGGCTCTGTGACAGCTTTGGATGAAAACAGGAAAAAGCAGACTTCTTTCACAGTAACCAAATGTAGTATTGGCATTTAATTGCATTGACGAAGATACTTCAGCAAGTGAGCTATCCCATCAGTTCCTAAGTTAGCTGTTGTATGAGAAATGTCTCTGCAATCAGTTGTGCACACACTTCAGTGCTATAGGCTTATATTTGAAATAAGGTTGTAAGTGTCCCAGAGTGTTTAAAAAGCTTAAAAGTTACATTGCTGAAGTTCTTCTATTCCATCTTCTAAATGGTTTATTCAAATACAGTGTGAGAAACTGAGTGTTGAAGCCCTGTGTATTTAGAGCCAGGATTGCAAAGGGGAGTTGGAGGCGAGAGCAGGAGTTTGCTGTTAGGTAACAGTTTGTCAGAACAGTTGTAGGGTCATGCCTACACTTAAAGCAGCAAAGAATCTGCTACACTTGAGGCTGGTGCCTCTAGCTTGTCCCCTCCTATGAACCATAATTGTTCAGAGTTATACACAAAACCCTAGATGAATTATTTGCATAGATTGCACAGTAGTTATGTTGTTTTTATAACACTTCATGAAGAATTTCTGTGTGGTAGAATTATTCCTTTTTGTTTTCATTTACTACAATTGAGTTAAAAGCCTTGTTTTTTTCTATTTTGATACTGACAAGAAAAATTAATTCCTCCTAAAAGCTCTTCAGTTTGTATCACACTTCTAACCAACAGGTATTTACACAATAGGTGTTTTAAATGGAGTGTCCTGGAAGGAAATCTGGCAATTGCATGTGCAACTAAACACAGATGAGCTTGGACAGGTTGTACACATAAAAGGCTTTAAAGGCTCTTATTTCACACAGAGAATGTTAGCAAGCAAACCCAAACTACATCTTCTGCAAGTTGCATGCCTCAGACAAGATGTAGCTGTGAAATTTGTAGGTCAGAAATTAATTTTAAGACCTTCCAGTAAGGTAACAACATTGCTTCTTTAATCAGGATTTTTTTGACCAAAACAAAAATAATAATATACCTATTATTTAATACAGATTCTAGGACAGTACATTCATCATTCAGAATCATCCTTTTCCTTGGTTAAGCACCATCAAATAATGCAGGGTTTCTCTTGGTTTTTTTCTTCTCCTCTTCTGCTCAGACTGTGCCTACTGTGACAAGTGGTTGAAAAGGTTTAGAAACCAATAGATGCAGTTCAGAGAAGGAGAGTAGTAATGCAAGTGAAGAAACTACATGAATGAAGAGTAAACAACTTGTCTGTTTGCTTCTGTTCTTAGCAGAGTAAACAGGAATGAAGCAGGGTCTGTCATTTGAGTCCGTGAAATATCTACCTGCCAGCATTTTTGGTCTCAGACTGTCTTGTTTACCTGAATGGCCTAAGTTTTGTGTTGGTTTTAGTCCAAATACACAGGCCTAGTGTATTTATGGTTATTCCAGTAAGGAAATTATATTGAAATATAAAGACAACTAAATATTGCTCCTGTTGCAAAATGGTTGACTGAAATTGTCTCAGAGAACTCAAGGAAAGCAGAAGTGAACATTATTGTGTTCAGTCTTGTAGCTTTGGTCTACGTGAAGGCTGGCAGCCTTTTGGATACATGCTCCTGCCAGCTAAGGGCAGAGTCTTCCACTCCTCACTGGGCTGCTGAAGTTTGAGAGCAAACTTTAAGGCATCCTTAGCAAGGGTCTCTGCTTTTGTAATTGCAAACAAAATCAGAAATTCTGCTGACAAAAGGCATTGAGGGTAAAGAATGCTAACCTTTAAAATGTTCTCTTCTGGGTATGAGAAGTGTAATGTTGATATAAGAATAGTTTTGCGTTTTCTGCTTGGGAAATCAGCTTGTCTCTAGTAGCACCTTAGGTCACCTTAGGGCTATGGTGTGCCCTGCAACATGGACACTGGCAAAAAAATTAGCCTACTGGAAAAAAGGGGGAATTTTTTTTTCTTCAAAAATAGTCTCCAGTGAATAACTAATAACAATGGGTTTTGGAAGGGATTAAAAAAACAAACAAAAAAGTGTAAGTATTTCACATTAAAGGAGGAGGGTTCTTCCTTATCTGTGCGAAAGAGGTCATTGACTACAAAGCCAGAAGCATCTCTGGCATGAGGTACAAAGGAAGCTTCAGGCAAGGACTGTGGAGGTCAGACTCATATCAGGACTTTGTGTTCCTGATAGCCTGGTTTCTTTATGATGTGGGGATGGGCAAGGCAGTTGGAGCCACTGACTGGGAGCAGATGCTCTCAAAATAGGAAGAAAGAGGAGGAGGGAAGGGATGGTCTGTGTCCCTGATGGTTGTCACGTCTCATTGACTATTCCATTTCCATGAAGAGTGACCAAGCCCTGTCCTCATTACACTAACTCTTAACTGTTTCCTGAATGGTTTATTCTCCTTTTTTTCCTGTAACCTTTGACTAGTGTGTTCCTAGACAAACAGAAATGGTATAAGTACCTTGACACATCGTTGGTCTGGCATGTTAGGGAGCTCTGAATAGGTTTTTCTGATGCTGTATGTGAAGTCTCTGCTTTTCTGTTTGAACCCCTTTGCTGTGCTGTGTGTGAAGTTTGTAGCTGAACCAGCTCCAAACCAGCATCAGCGGCAGGTGAAGAATTGTTTTGGTGTATTTAAGCCAATTGCTCTTCCATAACTGTTGGCACTGCAGGCAGCAATGTTGTTCAACCACTGTCTGCAGTCCAGCCCTGAATATTATTTACACCTGGGGATAGGAGGCTTTTGGAGCCTCCCATTCAAGAAGTTTCTTCTTTTTGCTCTTAAAATAAGCAGAAGGAGAACAGGACCACTATGAGTGTCTGTTGGTACACTTCCAAGGTGTGCTATATATATATATATATATATATATATATATATATATATATATATATAAAGTTCCTATTGTTAGTGACTGCATATGTATTTAATATTTTTTTTAAAAGCCTGTATTTGTATAAAAGAACCCAAAGCCATCCTTTGAGCCCTATGTCATCTCTCTCCAGATGTCCCAGTTTCAGTTTCTCATTTTTTGGTCTGAAAAGTTTACTCCTGGCTAAAGTGTTCTCTGTTATCTAAGGCAAATACTTTAGAAAACAATAAAATCGGGGAAAAGTTACAATTGAATCTCCTTTCATATGGAACTGAAAATCTGAGGTTATTCAGGCTAGAAAAGAGAAGGCTCAAGGGAGACCTTCTAGCAGCCTTACAGCAACTAAAGCAAGCCTACAAGAAATCTTGAGAGGGACTTTTTTTACAGGGATATGTAGTGATAGGACCAAGAGGGAATTGGGAACTGAATCGGAACTGAACTGAGTGTCAGTTTATATTTGCTACTGGGAAAAAATTCTCTGCTCTGAGAGTGGGGAGGCACTGGCATGGATTGTCCAGACAGGTGGTGGATGCCCCAACCCTGTAAGGCTTCCAAAGCCAGGCTGGATGGGGCTTTCAGCAACGTGGTGTAATGGAAGGTGTCCCTGCCCATGGCAGAGGGGTAGGAAGTAGATGATCTTTAAGGGCCCTTCCAACCCAAATCATTCTATGATTCTGTGATCTCCCTGGCTAATAGAGGCTATATTTCCCAAAGTCAACAGCTTGTTTTCTACTTCTGTTTTGTTGGTAACTAAATGAGAGCTAATTAAAAATGCCTAGAACCTTTCTGTGTACCTCTCAAAACAGAAACTGTAATAGATTGGCTAGCTTCTCATTTTACATGTAACAATTGAAATAGTACAGAGTTATGACTGTATTTAATGTGAAATGCTTCTTATTTCTTTTGGAGCAGTCATACTTGTATATTTTATATTGACTGATAATTGGTCTTGAAACTTTTTACATCTTGAATAATAATTGAATTTTAAGTCAGCAATTTTAAAACATTTTGTTTTATTTTCTTTTTCTCATTCTCTGCCCTGCTTCAGACCAGAGGAAACCAACAGAAGAGTGAAAAATGTAAGAGAGTTGCACATTAATTGTGATTAATTATTTTTAAATGCTTCTGTTTGTGGTACTATCATATTTACCTTATTCTTCAATTGTTGATTTATCTGATGCAAATTAATGCCATTTTATAATGATCTCTATGTGCAGCTTACTTTCCCAAATCATTGTAATAATTGAAAACAGTACTTACATCTGCTTACTTGAGATATGAGACGCATCATGACACTCTTAGTTTTGGTGGCAATCATAGCTAATACTGTATGCAAGATTTTGCAGTTCATTGTGGAAAGATCTCTAACAGCTGAGATTCTTTTACACTGGTACATGGCATGAGAGGAAAGTAATTAAGTTTGTATTCAGGTTTTTTTTTCTGCTTGTTTTTAGGTTTTGATTACATTATACTGGCTTGGAAGAAAAGCTCAAAGTGACCCTGATTATAATGGTCCATACCTCAATCTTAAAGCATTTGAGAAGTTATTAGGGCAAGCACTGAGTAAGGTAAGGAATCCAAAAAAGGAAACTAAGTTTAAAGGAAAAGGAAACTGAAGTTTATCATTTGTTATACAGCAACATTTCTAAACAGTCTCTTGGAGGTTTCATTTTCTTAGTTTGGAGAATATAGTAATTTGTTTTGCTTGCTATCAAGTTCCATATGAAAGTAATTATTTTTAGCTTACATTGGTTCTTCTGCTACCCATATGAATTCCAGAATGCATCTGCTCTAATTGATGTGGTAGATTGTGAAGAGCGCTATCTCAATCCTCTTTGGCTGAGATGAAAGAAATTTAAGACCTTTTATCAAGTCTCCTGTTCAAGCTGTTGTATGTGTTGTTGTATATGTGTTTTAGGGTTTTGCAGTAGTTGTAGAAGTTTGTTTGTGAATTCAAAATGCTCATGAGTAGCATTTGCACCCTAAATTATTGAAAAAGACCTTTCAAAACTTACTGTTGTAGGCACTTGAAGAGTCCAGCCAGCCAAGCAGAAGTGGCAGAGATAGTGGGTACGGCGATATTTGGTACGTTGACCGGGGAGAGCCCTTCTCATCTTCAGTTACTCATAAAAGAGACGATTCCTTTGATAGCTTGGACTCTCTTGGTTCAAGATCCTGCACAAGCTTTTCATCAGATATAACCTTGAAAGGTGGCAGTGAAGGTATGTTTTCCTCTCTAAAATCTTTTGTTGACATGTATCATATGAGTGTGGGAGAAGACAAGGTATGGACCTGGTACTGGGGTACCCAGTACTTAAAGTCAGTTCTAGTTTTGCAACTGCTGCAGTTGCATTTTGTTTAAGCAAATATTCACCTCTAACAGTTGGTAGAAAAAAAGCACTGCTCACACAGATCTTCCTAGGAAGGGTTGTTGAAACTCTTGCTCTCACTGACACATTAAGGTGTGTGTATGTCCAGGGTATATTCCCAGAGTTCTGTAAGGGAAATTGCTAGAAATTAGATCTGGATGGGATCACCTAAAATTGACCAGTTGCACAAGTCTCTTGTCTTGTTCTTAGGGTGACATAAGGTCAAACTCTTATGTCTTTACTTCATTCGTGAATATTCAATAAGGTTTTTCCCACCTAGTTTAAATACTGAATAGTATTTGTTACTTTTAGTAGTTTGTCATGAAAATAAAGGTAACAAGAAGATAGTGACATTGGATCCCTAAAGCAGCCCTCTAGCCTGTGCTTCTCTGCTGAAAAGTTCAATGCCAACTTGTAGTCTGAAGTCACACAAATTGTGAGGTTTTGGATTTTGTTTAATGTGAATAACAAAATCATTGAGCAAAGGCTTCATGGAGCATTGCTGATCTGTGCAAGGCAACATTTAGTCATGTTATATATGTGATGTACCCTGGCGTTCTACTGGATGTTAATCTGGTGAAATGAGCACATTGCTATATTATTTGCTGTTAACTTGTCTTTGTTAGTAAATTTATCTTGCAGATACTATTTAATTAAAAAAATTCTGTGCTGGTTTTTTGTCTTCAGTCTGGAGGCCAGCACTTTGTTTCTTGCAGGGAGCAGAGATAATGAAAGAATGGAACAAATGCAGGAGGATCATGCAAACCAAATTGAATTTAATGGATCTTATCACAGCTTTGCCACAGACTTCTAAAAATACTTCTCCTACTGTCCTGTCAGTAGCTCAGCAAATTTGCAGCTGAAACATCTCAAATACAGACATAAATTGATTTTAGAAGACTTTGATCCAAGTTTTAGCTACAAGCACATGTCTAGAGAATGATGTTTGTATCTTCTCCTTTTATTTCCACTTTCTTCTAAGGTTGTGACAGTGACACAGACTCGGAACTGCCTTCCAAAATGCATGACTCCCATAAAGATGACAGGTCTTACCGTAGGATTTCTGTGATTGAACCAAAACCTACCACTGACTTCAATCGTTTCTTACCCAACAAAAACAAGCAGACAGCATATGTGCCAGCACCTTTAAGGAAGAGGAGGACAGAGAAGAATGAGGACAACAGGAGGAGCTGGGCAAGTCCTGTTTTCACTGAGTCAGATGGAGCATTTTCAAGGTACTGGTGTGTGGTCTTAGTAAAATGGGCTTTGATGTAGAATTTTTAAAATAAGTTACTTCTTTTTTAGTTAAAGAAAATCTGCTCTTGCTACAATAAAAAGTCAAGTATTTGATTTTCCATGTCTTATCAAGGGGGATGTTTTGGTGTGGTTGTGTGGTTTTGATTTTTTACATTGTTTTTTGATATTTGAGTAATGTTTTGAAGCTGGCCAGACTCCAGATGTATTTAAATGCAAGTTTGTGAGAGATAGACCTACAGTTTTAACTGCTTGTTAAAGCTTCTAAAATATAGTGATGAATTTCAGTTGTCCGGCTTCTTGATGCATACAGATGAGATTAGTGGGCAGTTCTTGAGTTTCACCATTATCTTCGTGACTTCACTGTCTTCATTCTATTCCTGTTTCGGTCAACCTCAGTGGACGTGAAACGAATCCTGTAGCTTCCTGCCAAAATAGCATAGCAGAGTGTGGGCTCACAAATCCAGCTTCCCTCCAGATCATCTATGAGTATGACAGTGGCTCTGATTCAGAAGATGAAAGAAGGCTGCCTGACGTTGTTTTGGATGACTTAGCAAATCGTAGATTTCTAGTCAAAAAGAGCCCTGTAAGCTCTGCTGCACCTGGACATCATTTCATGTTGCGCAATGACTCTCCTAAATCTTGCTCGCAAGAAAGTTATCCAGCTGGTCCACTAGCTGCAATGCTTGAACCACTGAGGTCAGATATACTAATCCAAGATCCAGTAACTATTGCGTTACCTAAATTGCAGCCCTTAAATAACTCCATAAAGTTAGTCTTCTAATTGGCATTTTAACACAGCTGATAATTTGATATGCTTTTTCTGTCAAATTTTGTATTTTTATCAGAGGAGATAGGATGCTGATATAACCATTTAACTGCTTTTTAAAATTTTTGTACTTAATCTATCTCATTGTTTCTGGTGCTGCAGTGATGAAATTGAGAACTAATATGCTTCATTCACAAGGATGAGTTCCTGAGCCAAAAAAGCATGTCTTTTTGCATTCCTTATGTCAAGTTGCTCCTAAAATATCTTAACTGATTGGATATTTTGAACAGTAACCAGAGGAGGCAGAGGCAGTTGGATACTAAAGAGGAAAACAAACCAAGAGTTAACAATCCTTCACAGTTATCTGGGTATTATGATGAGGACGAGGAAGAAGTAGGAATCCCAAACATTGAAAAAGATGATCTCTATTTTCGCAAGCTAAGTTCTTCAGCACCAAATACAGTTGTTGCTTTTGACAAATTTCTTCCTAAGTTTTGGACTCCAGAGGAGGAATTGCTATGGAAAAAAATCAAGAAATCCTCTTTCAAACCCTGGTATAAAGAGATTCAAGGGTTCAGGTGCGTTTTCATGCATGCCTGTTTCTCTCCTGTGTGCAAAGCCTAAATAAAGTGTAGTTCTATGACTCTGAATTTTTAAATTTTCATTGCCAATGTAGCAGCAGGATATGTTTTATTTTTTCTTTTTTCTCTTTTTTTTAATAATGGAAATATTATTTTTGTTATACTGTTGCACCTGTTGCACTGTTGCCACTGTGCATTTTACTCACTGAGTACACTTCATGGGTTGTTTTTTCTTTCTCCTCTGCTCATTCTTTCTGCTGCTGCACAGTAGAAAGAGATCAGATTCTGAGGATGAGGAATTTGCTTACAAACAAAGCTGTACCATTGTTGCTCATCAACCAAGACCAAGTTTTGACTGGAACAGTAGCTGCAGAAGGGATCAGAATTATAAGCCAACTGCTGAATATGTGGGAAGCTCATTGTCACAGATTGCAGAAGGAAAAATTTTGGAGTCTTCTGATCAGCCCAGGTTGATACTGCTGCATGAGCTGTTCTCTTGATGCATCAAAAAGAAATAGCTGGATATGCAACAGCTAAATGAAATTAAACCACGTCCCGTGATGCCGTGCTTTTTTGGTTATTACTATTTTGCTGGTTTGTTGGATTTTTTTTTTTTTTTTTCTCTTTTAATGTAGCTGTAAGTTGTTGGCCTTCTGAAACATGTAAATGTGAAAGTGTAACATGCTGCATTGGGTTACTGGCTTTGTGTGTGAGCATGTAAGTGTGATGTTTCTGAGCAGGTTAGGATGTCGAGATACCTTTGCATTGGTTGGCGTGTACTGCGCTACAGTCAGTGGTAGTGAATGCCAAGTGGTGTCGTCATTCTGCTTGGGATACTGCAAGTCTAAACCAAATGTATATTGCAATACGTTGTGATCTGCTTGTCTCTTGCTAGTTAATGATATTTTTACTTCCCTCCTTTTGTTTTATATGCTTCAGTCAGTTTTCGTTACTTCAGGCCCTGCAAAAATACACTGACTACGTGTCTTCTGAAATGGAGACCAGAATTGATCCTGCTTCTGGCCCTAGGCTAATAAAATGTAGAAAGAATGTTTCCTTTATACCAGGAGGCAAGCAAGGAGATGAGGAAAATGGATATCTATATCCAGACTTGGAAAACGATGATTTGTTTGTTCGGAAAACTGGGGCTTTCCATGTGAATCAAGTTGTTCTTCAAGACCCCCGGTATTTAAAGAAATTCTCTGAGCAGGAGCCTCCTCTAGAGGGTGAGATAATTCTGCAACCCAGAGAGGGCCAAACTGTGATTCCAGACTTGGAAAAGGATGACATGATTTTTCGTAAAGTCCTCTCTCAAAAAAAAGAGGTGCCTTTATCAGGTGCTCCTGACAAGTATCACCCAGCGCTGTTTCCTGATCCATGGAGTCTTCCAGAAGAGATCCGGTCCAAATTTCTATGTTTACTTGAAAAAAATGCGATACCAGAGGAAAGGAAGAGCAATGGCAGAGTGCTGTCACCATCTTTACATCATAAAAAGGATGATATGCTGACCCGCAAGATTGAATCTTGGAAAGTGGGAAGCAACATCCAGCCAGTAAATTTTATCCCAGGTCCATGCAGTGAAGAAGACTGGAAGAAGTGGGAAGCAATCAGGGAAGCCAGCAAAGTTAGACACAAGAAACGGCAGATGGTGGAGAGGTCAGGTTGTGTCCTGCACAGATTGAGTGTCCTTGAACCCTTCCCATTCAAAAAAGCATCATCCTGTGCTGAACCATTTGTAGAGTGCCAGTCTATTTGTTCGTGTCATCCTCGAACAAGCTTTCTATTTGCTTTGAATAGAAGCTCATGACTGCAATACCATATTTTCAACAGAAGATTATAAAGTTTTCTAGTTTTAGGCTGCCATTTTGGAGAAAATATGTTATCATTCCCTCAGGCTCAATGTTCTGCATAGGTTTCTTTCCATGGTTGAACAGGAATAGTGATTATTCAAAAGACTATGGAGGCTAGAAATATTTTCTTCTATTCTACAGGATAATATGTAAAAACATTTCTGAAAAACATGAATGCTTTAAAGACAAATTCTGGAAATGGGCATTCTGATATTCTTGCTTGCACCTAAGTTTAAAAATGCTTGTAAACTGTCCTGCCACAGTTCTGAGATGATCAGATGAGGTGAAAAAAAAAAAAAAAAAAATTTGCCTGCTTAAAGTCATGGTGCATGCAAGTTGTGTGTCTATGTAATATTAAAGTCCACCATGGCATATTTTATTCTGCCAATACTATCCCCCTACTTTTGTACAGTCCCGATTCATTCTTCACCCTAATTCTTTTCTGGTATCCTCAAAATTTTTCTTGTCTGACTGAATACTGTTTCTTAAGTACTTCCTATCTCTCCTTTGAATTTTGTATTTACTGGGGGAGAGTAGGGTTCCAAATGTTTACTTACCTCTGAAAATACGGCATTGCAAGTTGCAGATCTCCCAGCTGTGCATCATTATTTTGTGACTAAGACAATTCTGTGTTTCAGTTGATATTTTGATGTTGCTGCATTTAATTTTTAAGCTTAATACTGTTAACAAAATTTGAGCTTCACTGAGAAATATTTCTGAAGTGCTTGGAAATAGTGCATGTTTTAAAAATTCTTTCAGTAGAATTAAATAGGTATATTATAAAATACTCATATTCAAGAATACTAAAAATCATCTTGAATTGCCCTGGATTAGTTGTGTTCAAGGATTAATGTGCTAAACTTCTATATAGGGTCTTTCATTCTGGTACACATCAAGTATTACTTTCAGTTAGTATCAGAAATGGTTGAAGTAAAGAGAACAACCTCTGTAAGCCACACTTTTTCTTGGGACTCAAACTGGCATTAATTTTGGTTTCTTGAAATGAGTCTCTTTTGAGCATCATGCTGTTCAGCAGCACTGGAATAAGTAGTGCGGAAATAACACAAGGCTCTATTTGTGCAGTATTGCTAAATGAAAAGTGTTGGAAACTTGCAGGCAGCCTTGTTCTGACAGTTCTGCCCAACTTTGCCCATCATGCAAGTCCTGGTGTGTTTTTTGACTGGTGTCCAATTCCTGATGTGCTTTTCCATGCTGGCTGGTTCCCAAGCTTTCAGTTTCCCCATCACTTAGTGAGAGTGCTGGTCTACTAATGGTGTTAATGTTGTTATCAATATAAAGACACTGAATCTTTTCTTTTTTGGTTTCTGATTTCTCAGACTGTTTCAAAAGCTTTCTGATGAGCAAGGGTAAGTTTTATAAAAGCTTGAAAGATCGTAATGCTATTTTTTGGCTTCTTTTCATCTTTATGCATGCACAGTAGCTGAAGACTCATGCTGAAAACTTGTGCATGATGCTTTGTTGTTCTGTTCTTGGCAATTTATGTAATGAATGTGAGATAAAAGCTATGTATATGGCAAAAGTTCTCTCTGCTGTCTCGTGTATTCAAGTTATGGTTATCAGGCACTTTGAAAATCAGCTCTAATGTTTTATTTCCTGCTGAAGTTAAAAAAATGTTGTTCTGTATTTAAATTAGGTTTTAAAACATTCAAAAAGTGCAAAGGAATATTTGTTAATATTTTATTTTGAAGGCTGTACAGCTAGAATCTGAAAATAACTAACAGCAGTGGTATTTATCATGGGATTGGTGAATGGACTGGGGTTATTTTATGTCTTCCAGGTTATTGAATGCTCAGTGGTAAACTTACAGATTTGTATCATGGGAACTTAGATGTTGTTTATGATGAACTGAGACTCAAAGAGAAATAATTTTTCCACTTATTGAGTGATGGCATCTTAAGTATTTGGGAATGTGTGGTGTTCTAATGATTTTTTCAAAATTTTTTAAAATTTATTTATTTGCTTCCCTATTTTTACCCTGAGGCAAACCTGGTAAATGACTAAACACTTCCAGAAGTGTGAAATGTTTCAGAAGAAGTTAGGTGTTAGGAGAGGGAGACTCAGATGACTCAAGTCACTAGTTAGGTTTTTCAGTTTAGACTGAAATTAAAACTAAGATCCAGTTCCATGATATGAGTATACCTTTTCTTAGGTTATATTTGCTTTAGGTCAAGGTTTTCCTGTTTTGTTGCAGGCAGATATAGTAAATCAAGAGAAAGAAGTGGAAATTGTAGTTATGTAAGTTTTCTTGAACTCATCTGGAACAAATTTGATACATCTTTACATAGTATTTGGTTATCCTAAAACAGTTCGACGTGTGATACAAGTTAAGTGTAAAAAAATGAGGAAAAGAACTGTACGACAAAATAGTTTCTGCAATAGCGACCAGGTGATTTTTGTTGAATTTGGCACTCTTCTCTATTTTCTATTCAGAAAATAGATAAGTGAACAGATACAATGAGTTAATGCCCAAGCCTTAATTTCTAGAGGCCAGAGGCCAGTCTTATGTTACCAGTGAAAGTGAGTTCAGCCACTTGGGAGGAAGTGAGAGTCTGATTTGTTAGTTTAGAGATCGCTTGGAATGTAACAGATTAGAGCAAGTCTCTGTGCTGAATCTGTTTTGATTTTAATCTGATTTTTCCATTGTATCAGAGAAGTGCCACATTTTCAAGTCCTGCTGGAACTTAATTACATCCCTCTATTCTCTATATAGCTCATACTTTGGATAAACAAAAGCAAAGGTATTTTTGAATACTAAGAAACAAAACAAAACAAAAAAAAAAAACCAAAAAAACCCAACCACCCAAGCCCTACTAGAAACCTAGCTTTCCCTTTGCATTACACCATTGAACCTTATGATGAAACACCTGCATTTTGCTTACTGTCTCAGAGGCTTGTGATCAAATCTCATCAGGAGCCTTGTCCTATGTCAAAACTAAATGTCCTGTTATGTTTATCACTGTGGTGTGAAAGAATAAAGGCAAAAATAGCATGTGGTGGGAGAGAGCATGAAAGGTGAGCTTTGAGGAATTTAGGTTAAAGGGAACTAGCAAGTAGGAGTTCCTGGGGGAAACTGTAGCCATGTTGAAGAAGTTAGCAGGAAGATGGCTGCATTAGTTATCCCAACTTTAATGGAAAGCATCTCAGAGGCTTGGGGAGGATCAGATTATGCTAGTGGGGCCTGTGACATCCATGAACCAAGCATTTGCCTGTGTGTGACTCTTAATGTTTTGTGAATTTGCATCAATAACTGATTTGGAAGGAAGGAAAGAACAGGAGGTGATATGGGGGTTGTTACAGGAGAGAAGTCCAAGGGAAGGAATTTGGATTTGGGAATAGGGGATGCCTTTTGGGTCAAAGAAAGAAACAAGATCAATAAAGATAATATCAAGTTAAAACAGAAGTAGCAGTTCTATGAGGAGCTCAATGTGAATGATCAGCATGGAGATGTACAGAGCTGCTTATTCCCTTAACCTGATTGTATTTGCTCAAATACCCAACTAATGACTTGCGTGTTGACACTATAGCACATCCCAGTCTTTTCCATCAGCTGCCCATGTGTTTCCTGCTCCATTCAAAATAACACTTATGAGCATTCAGTTGTACTAATATAAATCTTTCTCTCTGAAGGTTTCACTCATGTAAATGAGGGCTAGGATGTTATAAAGCTGAGTTCTCTTTTCTCTTTCTAGGAGTAAATCTTTGAATGATGTCAGTGCAGAGGAGCTGCAGACACTGCGCAAGATCCGTTATGAAGAGCTGCAGAAGATAAAAGAGCAGTTACAAGAACAAGATCTAAAGTGGCAAGAAGTAAGGACTCCTTTTCACCTCTCCTTGTGCATCCTGCTTGAAGGAGCTGGATGTCACCTGCCTTCAGTGTCTGTAGTAAAAAAGCTTCGGCATATGTGCAGCAATTCATGGGGCTGTCTTCTAAAACAATTCATCTCATGCAGCTACTAGAGTTTTTGGGGATGTCTGTTTAAGGCAGAACTGAAATTATTTTATATCTCCTCCTAAGTTTCTGATTAATGCTTCAGGATAAGACTTGTATGTATTGTAATAAAGCCTTCAGGCTTGATTTCTGTGGACATAAAGAGAAGTTAGGGCATAGTTTTTTGTGTTATCTGCAAGTTTTGAATACTTTTTTTGGAGAAATGATTGGAATGTCTGAGTATTTGATCCTCTGGGAGAAAGGGGAATAAATAATACTTCCATGTGCAAATTCTTGAGGCTCCTATCCCCTAATAATACTGTCTTAAATCCAGCTTATAAACTGTATGGTAGCTTTGTACAACATCATAAGCATATCTAAGACTTCTCAATTTATTAAGGTCTCTGCTGGACAATGAGTATCAACAAGCTGAAATTAAGAACAAAGCAAGAAGTTCAAAGTTGTTTGTTTAATGCATCTCAGCCCTGGTATTTCATGGACAGTATTGCCAGTTCACATTGTGGTTTTACAGAAATGAAGAAACTACAGAAATATCTGTTTTCAATTTAGAATTTAAGGCATATTTATTCTCAAGCTAGTGTATCAGTCTAACATAGTAGTGATTTGGAAAAATAATTATATCCCAAATTCTAAAGCCCTCAACAAAGAAATACAGAGGGCATTTGCATTAATTTTCAATCATGTGTGATTGGGTGAAATATTTTAGAATAAAACTGAAAATGTTAAGGGGAGAAAAAATGGGCCAAATAGCATATAGTCCAGTAATTACAATTGTTAACTTAAAGAGGCAGTGAGCCTGCAACCCTAACTAGAACATGACTACCTCGTTATCATTTAGGGGAAAGGTATGTGAAAATGTGGCTGTGATGCAGACGTTCAAATAAAGTCAGGCCAATAAATAGCATGTAATGGCATCCCCATTACATGCTATTTATGCCTCTGTAAGTCTATGAGGCCTTGAGAAAATCTGATCATATGCATTCATGTTATTCTAAACAGGATCTAGCGAAATGGAAGAGTCGTAGAAAGAGTTACACTTCAGAATTGCAAAAGAAAAAGGAAGAGAGAGAAGAAATTGAAAGGAGAGCCTCTGAGGTGTCTGGAAGGAGTACCAAGTCACTGAAAGAAATGCAGCAGGAGAGGTAATGGGAGTATTATGTTTAAGAACATAAGTCTGAGCATTATTATTATTCCTTTCAATTTTTGAGCCACTTTTACCAACAAGTTGCAGTTGATTCTGCAGAGAACTTGACAATTTTAGTTGCAAAATAAAATGTAGAAATCTAGGCAATTGAAGGGCTGAATATGGTTTTCTAATGTGCTGTTTGCACAGAATGTTAAACAGTTCTCTCTATAAATGATATTTTACTCTGCTATCCATAAATAAAAATATTGAGAAATCAACATTTGCATTCTCTTTAAATTAGTTAAAACAATAGCACTGCACTGGATAGCTGCCTTTTTTACTCATGGATAAAGTTAATTATTTATCTTCCTTCTACCACCACTGCATTTGCTATTTTTTTAGCCACTGTGGAAAACTGCAGCTAGAATTTTAATGTATGTCACAGAGCTGTAGCTTTTACTTGATTTTCCCTTCATCCCTAATCTTTCCTCTTGGTATATACTTTCTAAAGAGTAAAAAGTGTAAACTGCACAGTACCATCTCTAGTGGTAACAGTCTTATTTATTTATCTATTTATTTATTTCAAATGCACATATGACTGAGCTGAAGGTAACATGCACATCACATGTATTAATAAAAAAAAAAAAACCTAAGTCTAATATTTTGGATTTTTAAAATTTTTTGGTTATTTGTGAGGACGAAAATTAGTTGCTTGAAAAAAAGTATGGATGCTATTTGTATTGAATGTTCAGCATCAATAAGAATCCTATAACTGATGTTTTAAAGATTGTCCTTGTAGTGGTTGTTCATTTATGACAAAGGAATGAATTGCAAAAAGATAATACTTAGCTGAATTTCAGGGCACTGTCTTATGTAGGTATCTAAAATTCAGCATTGCATTTCAGAAACATTGAGCACCATTATACAGTTCAGGCAGTGTTATGGGACTATCTTATTCCTGTTCTTTCTTAAATAAATCTGGATTTCTGAGGATGTGTAACTTGAATGAGTGTCTGTATCATTTACAGCTATGTGTAGTTATATCATTTTCTTGGCAAAGATTTCTGTCATGGTGGCAGCCTGATAATGTGATAGTAGGATGTCTGAGTGCTATGAGAGTGCTGAACTGGGCAGGAGGTGGAAGAAGATAGATTAAAAATATATGAAAATACTAATATATTTAAATGATGCTATTAATTTTCATTTACTGTAGATGTATTATTTGGCATATGCTCTGCCTTAAGCATTTACTGGTTGAAAGACTTTAGGCCTGCCTGTTTGTTGGGTCACTTTGGTATTTTAACAAGCTCTATTCCCATAGGGGAGAGAGAGATCAGGACTCCTATGAGCAGCAGAAACAGGAACACAGCTGGGTGTATTCACTGAACGATGATGTGTTCAGTGAAGAAAAAGCACCTTCCACAGCAGCAAAAGATTACCATTTGGAAGAAGATACTTCCTACAGCACTAAGGACAGTAAAAGCGTGTACACCACACAGCCGCCCAAGGACAACCTGCCGGAGAGCTCGGCTGCTCAAGAAGCTCCTGCGCCTCCAGAGGGCCTGGAGCGAGAGCAGAGCCCGGCTCTTTTGTCCACTCGTTACTCAGTGAATGCTCAAACTGGGTCAGCTCAGGTTTCAGCTTCTCTCCCGAGAACTTACCAGAAAACTGATACCTCCAGGTTAACATCTGTGGTTACACCAAGACCTTTTGGTGTCCACTCAAGAGGAATCTCATCACTTCCACGGTCGTTCACGGTAAAATTCCGCTTCATTCCTGAAGTTTGTAAATTTGGAGTCTTTAATAGCTGGGGGAACAGTAGTTTTAATGTTTTGGTTTTATTTAAATAAGTGCCTCCTGTGTGATGAAGTCTGTGTTACTAGAGCAGGCAGTTCTGTTGTGGCTTTTCATGTTTACTTGTGTTTCTGTACTTAAACACACTTCTAGAATTAAAACCGGTAACTATATTTAGTAGCATATTCTTTTTATTACTTGTGGTAAGTCTCCTTGTGTGCTTTATCAAAAAACTATTGTTGGAGGTAATTATCTGGAGCCAGGTTAACATAATTAAGTGTTAAAGATAAATTTTTCAGGTGATAAAAGTTTCCTCTGCTCTGCTGACTTTGTTGAAATTTTATGCTAGGCTAAATTTTATCTACACTCTAAAGCACCGAAACAATGAAACTGATTCCCCCCTGCCCCATTACTATGATAATTTTCATAGTTTTCTCCTAAATCCTTATTTGTTTCAATTTAAAAAGTGGTAAGAATGTAAATAATTCTAGGCAGATGACTTTAACAAGTTTATCTTAAGAAGTCTGGACTGTTTGTTCTGCAAGTATTTCAAGAGAAAACAAAAAAATTCTAAGTAGGTAGTTAACAATGGGTACAGGAACCAGAAATTTCTTCAAAGGGGGGAGATGGTTTTGTTAAACATAAAAATCACTGAAAGATTCAAGGTTTTCTTTTTTAAAGCACTTATTTACCAAGCTGTCATTTTTGTCCTAGATGGATGATGCTCAGAAATACAATGGAGAAGTAGAAAAAGCTAAAAGAACTCAAACTTTGTTCACCAGCATTTCCTTTTCACAACCAGACTCTGCACACCCTCTCTCCACTGGTGCATTCAGAAGCAGAGGTGAGGAGGAAGAGGAGGAAAAAGGTGTTCAGTCAACACCTCCTCCTAATTTGGCTTTACCTTTAAAGTCCCAAGACCAAGAAGCTGGAAGTAGTATCCCTAGGCCAGTGTATGGCATTCCTCCTGATTCTCTTTCACTTGCATCTTCTGCAGAAATTGCGAATCTGACAGAGCCTAAGGATTCAAAATCTATGGTAAGTGTGGAAATAATGTGATCATTTGGTGTAACTGAATGCCACAGCAGAATAAAAGAGAAAATAACTAAAAGTACATCTAATGCAAGTATTTTTCTGGTAGTAAGAGGGCATCTCAGAGACTTGCAATTTCCTTTGATTTAATTTAGGGGAAAGAGAGTATTTGGGGAAGAAAAAAATTATTCTTTTGCTGAATTTTTCCCTATCCATTTTGTCCTGTGCCTAATTTTATTTATCATTCCAATTCAGAATAGTTATTCTACATATGTTTAATGCTTGCAAAGTTTTTTTACTATTCTCCAAATGAGCACACTGTCTATATAATCAGGTGTGACAGATGAATTATCTGAGCTGCTGTAGCATTCATTTGCACTTTTAAACTGGTGGTGGAAAATAAAGATCAGCTTTTCAAAGGCTGGCCATAAACATCAGTATCACTATCCTTTTATCCTTTTTTCCATCTGTTGTGATTTGGACTTTTTTTTTTAGCTATTTACTAGAATCGAATTAATGTTCATGTTAATTTTGTGCATGTCTCTCTGTGCATGTGCTTATTGGACAAGGGGCTGGGTCTTTCAGTGTTCTTTTTGAAATATGTATCTTAAGTGCTGTTTCCTCCAATTGATTGCATGTTTCACCAACAATAGCTTTAATTTTTGATACCTTTCTGTACTATCTGATTATTCAATTCATAACCCTTGACAGATTTGCTTTCCTGATCCTGCTGTAAAACTTAATTGTGCCAGTTGCTTGGGTGAAGGTCGTAAGACCTTGGATGCTGATTTATGAAATCACTTCCCATACTATCTTTTTAGAAATTCATTAGCTTCCAAACATTCTTCTTCCTAATTACTTGTGGAAAAGAAATACATTGCAGTTTAGTACCCTTGATTGCCTCTTGGCCATTGTAATGAATTTATCATAATTTTTTGAAACTGATTGCTGTATAAGCAAAGAGATCATGATCTTTTTTTTTTTTCCCTGTGTTCTAGCAAAAACAGGCAGAGGAATTTCTGTTTTAATCAGTGAAAACTGACAGATTCAATATGAGTTCTTAGTATCTGTTCAAGCAAGGCAAATGAGAATAGCATGTACTAGGTCCATTTGTTTTTGTCCTGTCAGTTAAAAGGCTATAAATTTTTCTCCCTACAAGTGAATAATATGGGGGTATTTTAAAAATATTTTAAAAAGGTAAAAAAAAAAAAAAATCCTTGGTCATATTATGTAAGTTAACAAGCTCCAAGTTAAGGAATGCAAGTTCCAGTTTATGTGTTTGTAAATCATTGCCAGAGAGATTGATATAGCTCACTAGTCATCAGGGCCATAACTCCAGGTCTGGAGCACTGTTTTAGAGATGACCTATAGAAATGTTAAAGTTCAGAGTACAAAGTCCCATTACTTCTCTGACAAGAGATAGATCTGAAGAGTCACGTTGGGAAAAAAAAAAATTAAGACCTTTAGTAACTTCCAGGAACACACTCAAACTCTAAAGGTTTGTATGTTCTCTAGCCCAGTGTGCTAACCTGTTTAGTAGATTCACTTCTAATATACTCACCTAAGGACTTGGGTTGTATGGGAGCATTTGCAAGCCAGTAGCTGTGTTGTGAAGAAAAGAATTAATTTCTACCCTGGACTGTAACGAGGAGTGTTTTCCCAGGAACATTCCTGTAGCATGAGGCGATACCTTGGGGTGATGCTGTGCCATGTAGTTTTCTTCTCTATCCAGTACTCAGGTGCTGCTGAAACCACCTCTGGCTGCACCTCCCTGAGACTCCAGCTGGCTGCACCTGCTTCTGCAGTGCTGACTGTAGCTGCTTATTACATCTTACAACATAGGAGCTTGGAGGAATTGGCATAGGTTTCTAGACTTTTAAATATTTTAAGTTAGGGAAAATGAATCCGACTCTTCAGGAAGGCTGGGTCGCTAGGGAACTAAAATGTAGGCGCACATTTAATGCACGTGCAGGGTCCCTTCCATGCAAGAATGTGCAGGGACCCTTCCATTCACATTTTGCTGGAATATATCTATCTCAACATTGTTTGACAGAAAAATCTAATTTTTTTTTCCCTTTTATATTGATGTCAATGTCATGCTGATGAAGTGCGTAGCATGCATTTGGGTATTTTAGTAGTTTTTAATGAGCTCACCTTAGAATGTTAATGTATGCAACACATGCTCCTAATATAGCATGGGATTGAAAGCAAGTGTTACAAAATGTTTTCCCATTCAGTTATTCTTGTTGTTTAAAATGGTGATGTTAGATTTTGATTCAGATTTTGTAAGCATCCTGAATGTCCATTAAAATCAAATATCTGAATTTAGCTGATTTGGGGATTATTTTTATTATCTAAGGCTTCTGTTATAAAATCCATAGCAAGCTGGTAGTATTTCACACAAAATCAAGAAGATGATTGTGCACCCAAGTAAACCTAGTTGCAGCATGAGCCTAAACTGATGATTCTTATCGTAGGATATGCAAAAAAAAAAAAAAGATTGGTTATGGTTATCCAGCTTTTTCATGTTTCTGATGCTCTCTGAGGAGGCAGTACATGTGACAAATTCACAAGACTGTCCACGAAGAATCATTTAGGGGTTTAATTCCCTCCAAGTTCTTAAATTTTTTAGCATTGTGTTCCAAAACATTTAAAATAACAGAAATGTGGAGTGAGACATATGTGTAGAGAAAATATAAATGTAAACTGAAAACACACCTGTTGGAAGAAAAAGCAAATTAGTTAGTTAACTGACTTTAATACTGTTTCCTTTGTCTGTGATGCTAATAATAGATGATTAAAGTGCACACTGTGAGCAGCCTCACTTATTTAGAGGATAATCTTTCCCTCATTTAGATTCCTGTGATACCAGATACTGTAGTGTCATGTTTTATTTTTCAGGAACAGTACAGTGAAATGAGAATCAGTATAAACCAGAGACCTGGCCACAGTCGCAGCTTTGGGTTTACAACAAATTGGAGTTCTTCAGGAGTCATTGTACAGACAGTTGAAGAAGGTAAATGTACATATATATATATACAAAATTTTTGTTCTTATGTTTTGTTTGCAGAGGCTTCTAAATTAAGGCATTTGCTGCTAAGAATGCTGCAAACATTTTAAAACATCAGGTGTGGAACTGAAAAATCATTATTTAGTTTGCTAATGTATTTCTGTGAATCCTCATCTCTTGAAACAGGTTGAATTCAGAAATACCAAAATGCATTTTCCTAATCGAGGAGGGTATAAACATGAATATTTGTTCACGGAGCCTCTTGCAGAACAGTATTTAGGGGCAAATACAGGTTTCCAATATCCAGACTGTTTCTTTCAGCTAAGTTTGAAAGATTTCACTTCACATGGTTTGTAAACTCATGCAGAGGAAAATTAGGAGTTAATACTCTTTGTTCAATTTCTCCTTTCTTAGTCATGCTGAATTTTGGAGTCAGCTCATATTCTTAAGTAGTTGCAACTTCTAAATTGATTTCCAGTGCAGTTTTTTCAGTTGTTTTAATACTGAGGGAAAGCAAACATTTTTGTCTTTAGATGACACATATATAAAGTTTATTTCTAACCTTTAATAGTCTTCTGCAGAGAATGAGCTTGATTTTCTTAAAAAAAAAGGCAACAAAACAACAAAAACCTAAGCAAATACATATGCTTGTTTTCTAAACGATGGTCTTTCCCATTGCCAGTAATACTTGAGGAATATTGAATTGCGCCCTTCTTTCCACCTAACACAAGATCATCCTGAGAAAGGAGAAATAACTGGAAACTTTTAACTTAGTTAGCCCTGTATTATGCTTTCCAGAGAGGAAAACAATACTGTTTAACAACAGTTAACGAGCAGTCTTGGATGTTTTCTTTTCTTTTTCAAATTCAATAAGTGAAATGGCCTTTTTTCACTATATCTGAGTAATTTTCATAATTAGATTTGCTCTAGGATAACCCTCCATGAGCAGGGAGGATGGACCAGATGAACCACTTGTGGTTCCTTCCAACCTGTTTGATTCTGTGATTCTGGAAATACTAATATTCACTTTGCCCAAAGAATAACTTTCCCTTTGCTTTTCAGGCTGCTAGGCTTTGGGTTTAATTTCCTTCCTTGGAGGCAGGGATCTGTCCATTTGCACTGCCTACTGAAAAGGAGAAATCTGAGGGCAGTAAATGTTCCTGCTGGTCATTCACAAAGCTCCTGTCCCAAGGAGAAGATGAAGGCCTTGTGGTTGTTATCTTGGTTATGCTTTATTACCATTCTCACAAGGAGGAGCACAAAGTATAGGCTGAACTGAGAATGGAGTGTATCTCAGTGTTCTCATTTGTAGCCTGTGTTCAGCACTTTTTTCTTCTAACAACTGTCTCATCTTGTATCCTTACTCAATAGCTGTAGCTCCCTTTGAAGAAATTAAGGATGAAAGAGTTGGATGACCCATTGAAAGAGTAATATATGCTTTCATCTAGGCACTTGGAAATGTTGTATTTCCTATTTTTAAGGATAAGTCATAGGATAATTCAGCTTGGAAGATCACCTAGAGTGATACACTGCTCCAAAAAATGTCAACAATTCAAGATGGAATTCAGGCCAAGTGGCCTAGGGCTTTTACCCATGGGGGTTTGAGACCCTCTGAAGATGGAACCTGCACAGCCTCTCTGAGCATTATCCTTTCCAAGAAAATTTTCCCTACATATCCAGTAAGATGGATCTTTGTGCTGGTTTATAGCCACTGTTCTGTGTTTTCCTGACATAAATTTCAATAAAGAGCAGGCTTTTCCTTCACAGGGACCTCCTGGTACATACTGGGAGGGGGGCTACTATTAAGTTCTCCTGCAGCCTCTCTTCTCCAGACTGAACAAGCCCATACATACTCTTCAGCCTTTCCTCAACCATCCCAGCACCTTCCTATTTAACTTGCCCCAGTTTATTGATGGTGTTCTTACAGAGGAACACCAAAACTGGACACAGTATTGTCCGTGTAGCATAAGAGATGCTGAGTGAATTGAATGGTCACCTGTCTTGATTTGTTGGTCATGTTAGTATTCATACAGCCCCACCACTGCCAGGGCCCCCCCAGCCCGTCAATGCCCAGCCTGTACCATCACTAAAAAGATTAGTCCTTTTCAGGAACAGGACCCTGCATGGCCTTGTTGAGTGTCAGGTTCCTGCTCTCAAGAGCAGCCCTGCCCTCCAGTGTATTGGCCACCCTCTCACTTTTGGCAAGGTTTGAAAACTTGATGAAGGTGTGTTTTACTTCCTTCTCCTGCTTATTGGTGAACACATTAGATGAGGGTAGGTCCCTGGATACATCCTGATGAGATCTGCTTATAAGCAGCCCACAGGCTGAGTAAGAGCCATTAACCACTTCCCACAGAGCCTGACAGCCCAGCCACTTTTTCATCATCTGGTCATTCTGCCCTGTGGACAATACCATCCCACTTTTGATACCAGGAGACTGTGGAATATTATGTCAATGGTCTTGTTAAAGACAAGGTGGATTGTAACCATCTCTCTTCTGCCATCCATAGAGATCTAGTCAATTATTGAAGATAACCAGGTTGGTCATGTGTGATTTAGGCTGCCAAATCCAAACCAACCGTTCTAGTCACCTTTTTCTCTTTCTTGAGCCCAGAAAAAGCTTTTGGGAAGACGTTCTCTGATTGTGTTGTCTTCCTAACTAGCTGTATTAATTTTTTGAGATGATACCCAGCATGTATATTTTTTACTACTTATAGATGACTCTGTATTCTACATATGCTATTCCTTAAAAAAATCTGCCAAGAAAACTACTTGGTAGGCAATGTTAATTTATAAGTGTTCTCAAAAACCTAAGTAAGAGTTAAGCTTGTAACACAGTGAAACCCATTTACTACATATAAAAAAGGGCAGTTCTCATTTTTAAAGGAGTTTTCAACCTTTACACTAAAAAATAGTTAAATAGAAAGCCAATTAGTTAAATAGAAAGTCAAGTCATTAATCTAGACATTAGTTCTGCCAACTTCCCCAGTGCCATATAATCTTTATTGTTTCAGTCCTTCCCTTTCACTTTCCCTTTGCAATATTTTTTTGAGATTGTGTTGATATAGAAGTGCATATCTGATCAAACACTTGCAGTCATGTAGGACATCCACATCCTTCAAGTTTTATTTTTTTTTCTGTCATTGAGATAGTGTTTATCTATTGTAATAACAACAGATGGGGATAGGTTAGAGATAACTTAGAACGTATGGAAAATGAGTATTTGGTTAGTTTTGTTTTTACTGGGCATTAGTAAGAAAGAAAAACCTTTTACCTTCATGGAAACCTATGAAAAATGTAAAAGCAGTACATATGTTATATAATGAAAACTAAATCCTCTATAGGAATATAAAGAAGTTATTGTTAATTCTTATAGTCTTGGAGGAGCTGTACAGAGAAAGACAGCTGGTAGCATACAACTTTTGGTGCCTGAATTTCTGTGGGCTTATCTGGATGTGAATCAGAGCAGAAGCCCACTGTAGGCACCCTGGTTTGCACTACTGAGAAGCCATTTTGTCCAGAAACTGTGGAGGAAGAGCTGGCAAAGTTACAGGCCAAAAATTGAGTAGTGTAAGTTGTTTTGGCTATTTTAGGTCCAGATCTAGAGACTGCTGTTGTTCATTCCATCTATATGGTGGGAATATGGTCTGGATGTGCCTTTCTACTAATAGTATAGGAAGAACTGTGCAAACTTCAACGCCCTTCCTTTCCTAAAACTGAGTCGAGGTATACTGTTCACACCTCTGAGCCCAGTCTCATCCCTGACAAATCATTTTAATAAAATGAACATAACCTTTTTTTGATTACTGGGGGCTTATTCTGTCACAACTCAAGACAGAAATTTTGAGTTCTAATGACTCTGCTGGAGCCTGAAGGTTTCCCGGTATCATGAGCATAAGGCTTTGTCCGGATGTGGTTAAACTAAATATCAGACATGATTCCAAATGTTAAATGGTTTTGTTGAAATTAGTAACTTCAGTATTCATATTTTCAATAGTATTCTTAGTAGTACATTCCATAACAGACTTGAAAATCCATGATTCTTTAACATCTTCCTGACTCCTGGAGATGCATGTTTTTTCTGGTTAAACTATTGTCTATGTTTCTTCCTCCAGATTAAAACCCTACCTTTTCTTCTATAATACTGCTTAAAAGCAATTAGTACTGATAACTGCAAATGAAGTTTTTTGTCCATATTTTAAGAATGATGCAGAAAGATATAATATGGAGCCATGTTCTTCTAGCAGAGATGCTAGTGTAGCTTTTTAGCTATGGCGAATCATTATTTGGTGCAGTACTAGGAAGCATAGCATTTCTTAATTTCTTAACTTCCTCATGTGTGAAGCCATCTGAATCCTTAGTGGATGAGCCAGACTTACAGCAGCATTTTACTAATGAGTCAAAAGACGCTCAGGATGAAGCATATGGTATCTAAATTTTTCTGTCATACTTGTCCACATTTTTGTAATAATGTAATAGGACATTGTTCTTGGTATATTTTAAGTAAGATGTGTGGATTTCACTACTTACTTTGGAAAATGCTTCCATCCTTCCTTCCTTCTCAAATTTGTTTTATTAACATGAGGGTTTATTGTGCAGTCCTTAACTATATTGTTACTTGGCTTTTCTATTTTCTATTCTGCTAAGGGAATAATTCTTAATGGAAGAACCATTTGTATGTAATCTGTAAAATCTTGCTTGGAGAGTCTGAGTTTCTCAACTCATCCATTTTCTGAATTAAATAGAGAAAAAGTTCATGAACTGGTCTTCTATGTACTCTGTTCTCAGTCTAGTGAGATTGCCTGCCAATGTGTAGCAGATGAAAAAAGTATAAAGTGCAGCTTGTCTTGCAAAATATCAGTAGATTTAAAGTCCAACTTGCCATAAAGTTCACTCTTAATAGATAAAATAAGTGGAATCCAGAGAAGTCTAGTGGGACAGTACCCAGCAATATCTTGAGTCCAATTACCAAGAAATTCAGAGCTAACAAACTATTCTAGCAAAGCAATAAAGCAGCATGCTCTTGTCAGCAGAGCTCAGAAAATGTAAATGAGAATACGAGAAAGCCAGCTTCTACTGGACTTAACAAAGTGAAGGCTGGTGTTTTTTTGTTTTGGGTTTTTTGTTTTTTTTTTTTTTTTTTTTTTTTTTTTTTTTTTTTTTTTTTTGACAAATAAGAGGATCACCCAAACTTTGGCTGAATTTCAGCTAATTGTTGGATATAGACATTGTGGTGCTGCTTCTCTCTCACTATCACAGATTATAAACGTGAGTTAGTGAAGGGAAGACTGAACACAGGGGTTGTTTATTAAATGGGCTAGCCATAATCTGAAGATTTACAAATCCGGAAGATGGATTTCTTTATTGTTTCCCTAAGTTCTAAATTGAAAAGCTACTTTGATACTGAGTTTACTGAGCTTGTGTTACAGTGTAGTGAATTTTTCTAAGACTTTCTAAATATCCACTGTTAAGCATTTCTTTGAATGATTCTCCAATCCACTCTCTTCCAATCACAGCTGAGATAAAAATAAAAAATATGAATGGAGACATAATAACATTTTTCTTCTGTTTTCTGCAGGCAGCCCTGCAGCACTTTGTCAGCTGCATGTAGACGATGAGATCATTGCTGTCAATGGCACAAAGGTTTCACATATGGACTACAGTCAGTGGGAAGAAGCCATCAGCAGAGCACTAGAAACTGGAAACCTGGTGATGGATGTCAGACGATATGGAAAGAATGGTGAGTTGTTTCGTCAGGCAGATACTGTATGCTCTGTAAGGCAAATAAGCTTTGTCTCTGCTGTACCTGACAGCCGAGAGTCCTTATTGCCCTTACAGCAGTAATACATATTTAAGCTAAGTAGTTTGCCAACGTGTCTGTTGCATTTTAACACAACTTGGCTTTTTTAACTGCTTGAGCATTAGAAATGTCTTGACAAGCAAATCTGCAAAACATTGAACTACTGACCTCACTCTTGTTCTCTGCCTGTTTCTTAGAGGATGGACAGGTAAAAAAGTGTGCAACCAGCACAAAAAGGAATCTAACATTTTCTTCCCTGCCATACCACAAGAATTAAGAGGGTCTGATCACTAATTTTTAAAGGCCCCCTCTCTCAATCACCAGCTCCCTTTCTTCAGGGAAGGAGGATCTTTTGTTCCTTTCTTCAGGGACTCAAATGTTGTGGTGCTGTAATCTCTCCAGAATGGTACTACCCATTCTGGGTAGGGAAGGTTTCCATCCTGGCTTGACAGCCTTGTAGCATGTCTTGATTTGCCATGGTTTTAATCAGGAAACCCTTTCAAAGGTCTAGAAGAATTTTTGCAGTGTTAGAAGTGTGACCAGTGACTTTCACAGTATAAATACAAAACATTATTTTAGTGGGAAGCTAGGTAAATAAGTTACCAGCAAACGGGGGTAAAAACAGTGGGGTTAGGAAGAGACAAGAAACAAATCACTTTATAGGATGTAATACAACTGAAGAGTGAGATTAGTGGCAAAAAACTAATTCATTAAATTTTCAGTAGAGAGGGGAGAAAGGATGGCATATGTGAGAAGTTCATTATTTGTCTTTGCCTCATCAATTTGCCAGTTTAGTTTAGGCTGCCTTTTCTTCCCCCTCTCTGTGCTTCCTGATGAGCATGGACATGAAAATGACCCTTCTCTGGATAATGTATGAGTCTCATTGTATCTAGAGTGAGTAAAGTTGGAAGCATTTTCTCAATCCTTACTAACACTAATGAAATAGTTTACAATGAATGCTAATCCGTCTCTAATGTTCAGCTGCTGTAGCACATATCAGCAAAACATCTTTTGTTTTGGCAAACTTTTATCTGGCTTACGACTAACACTTGAATTTTTGGGGAAGGCGGTCTGCTATAAATGCCCTTTTTCCCTGTCTTCACAAATTCCACCTGATTTGTGTGTCTCCCTCTTCTGTTTTTGTATTATTTTAATGTTTTCACTAGCTCTTGTTCTGTTCTTTGACGTTACTGTCTATATTAATTTCTTGATCCTCCACATACCAAAAAGACTGGGGCAAAGACCTGCCTTCCCTGCCACATGTAAGGCATAAAATCCTCAATCTCACCAGTATGGCTACCAACATTATAGGTACATCTGAAAATAAATGGATTGATGCAACTTCAGGAGAAAAAGTTTCAAATGCTTCCACCATATCCACAAAAAGAGATTTCTCCAGCAGCCTTCAAAGTTCTGTGAGTATATTTTTGAAGGTTCATGGGAGATGGGGGGGAGGAAGAAAAAATGTAATGTCTTGATAGTGGGAGGATGGAGAAAAGAACTTGTAAATCTTCTGTTCCTTACGCAATACAAGTATCTGCATCTGAAATATGGAGATGTAGCTGTGTATGTATTAAGGTAAATAAGATGTTTTAAAGACTTGCTACTTGTCTATTCATGAGAGAACACTGCTGAATGATAAATATTAAAACACATGCAGACTATCTTTTGACTAAAACTATATATAGTGTCTATTCTTCAGAGAAGACTTTGACCTGAATTATTAGCCTAAAGGGAAGTTGCAGCCCCAAAGAACAGGTGCATATGTGCTTTCAAATTACTCATAACTAAAAACCTGCCTGCCAAGGAGCTGAAATGGGAAGGTCTTGGCTTCTGGAATTTTCTTGCAAGCTAATGTGTTTTATTTCTGCAGCAGTTCACAGCTGGTTATTGATTCCCTCAAATACATACAGTAGCTTTATTATAAATTACACTGAGGAAGTCTTTGATTTTTTAATATCCTTTTATAAAATATTATAAAGTGTTTCATGACATATAGTTTCTGATAGGAAAGATGCATAGTTGGATAAACTTCCACAAATCTAATGAGCCTAAGAAATTTATTTATTTATTTGTTTATTCATTTATATATTTCAGGATACAGAAACAAAATTGATAAATGGAATGCAAGGAGACCCTGGCTCTAATGAACAAAGAGGTAAACCACTGTTGCTTTTCATCTGCTAATTGTGTGGTTTGCGCCAAGCGCAGACAGTAAACCTGTAATGACTGGAAGCGTTATACAGTGGGTGAAGTGAGACCTTAATGAACCAAAAGCCAGACAGATATCACAGAGATTGTGTTGCATCCAAACTGGGTTTAGCTTGCTTCCACAGTTTGTCAGTTTGAGAACTGACAACAAAGCTGCGACAAAGCCCCCCGTCTCTTCATTAGTGGTTGTAAATTTAATGTGTGGTAGGGGTGAAAGAGAAGAGGGCACACGATTTATTGTAATTGCTACTGCATTGTATGGAGACTGAGTTAGTAAGAGTATTGACTTATTTCACTGCCCAGGAAGAGTGTAGGGTACTCAACTTTTTGCTATTTTTTCCTGCCTCTTTCAGTTGTAAGGTTTTGGGTTTGGTGGCTGTTTTCACTATTATTACTTTACTTTTATTCCTGGAGAAGAATATTGATGATACTGATATGAATAAGAATTGCATGAGGCTATGAGCAGTTACAGCCTTATTTGACAGTAGTGAGAGAAACCAGGTATGTATACTTCCTAATGGAATAATAATTCTTGAATAGGAGCTTTGTATTTCATTTTAGCTTGAATACACATGGCAATTCATAGAAAAATTCCCCCAAGATACCACTCGCCATTTGTAGATGTTTTCTGGTGGCCTTGAATGGTCATTAGACTCCTCATTCCATTTTGGAATCCCAGTCAAGGATGGTTAAATTAGGGAGAATCTGAGTCCGAGTTTGACACTTGTTCTTTTTTTATAGTTGGACATTGATACTGATGAAATGAAATCCTCATTAGTGTATGATGTAACCTCCTAAGGTTTTCCTTTGTGTTTCAGGGCCTTTTTGTTTTTCAGAAGTGATGTTGCAGTGTATGGGAGGTTTAACAGAAGTTTCTTATCCAGTGGTTATAGTAATTTAAAAAAGAGGCACCTCATTGACTTGTTTGTATTCTTTGTATTTTTCAAATAGCATCTGAGCCTATTTCTTTGAAAAACTTAAAAAGGCGGTCACAATTTTTTGAACAAGGTAAATCAAAGAGCTAACATTTCATGTACTTCCATGAAATTGTTCCTGCTGCAAACTCTCCCTAACAAGTCTGGTGCTGGGTGCTCTACCTCTTCAGTGTTGTTTCTACAGTTACAATGAAGCAACATAATTAATTTCCCTTCTTTCCCCAGGGTCATCAGGTTATTCTTACAATTCATGGGTCTACCTTTGTGGTAATGGGTCTTTGCGTGTTCTCTTATATCTATAGCTGTTTAAATCTTTTCTGTGTCGTTCATACTTTTTTTTTTTTTTTTTTTTCCCCACTGGGTAGAAGTAAGAAGGGTGGCACTCTCTGTTCAGGTTTGCTACTACCTACAAAACAAGAATAACGGTGAATATTCCAGCAGTGTTTTAGAGAAGATCTCAGAGCTGTTGATGAAGTATTTAACTCTGGATTTGAGTTTGAGTTGCAGCTCTGTGATTTTGCATAAATTGGTTAAAAAGGCATCTGCTGGCTTTCCACTATGTGGTGATGTCACAAGATCCCAAGAAGACCAATATAAATTTTGAATTCAATATGCTAGCATTTTTTAAAAAGGCAATGAACGAGGCACTCAATTTTGGTTTTGTAGGTTGCTTTTCAGCATTTTGCATGTCACAGCTCACATACTTCCACTAATGTTGTATGTCTTACACTGTCTTCGGGCTATGTATGCCTTGCTGTTTTGCTATAGCCTGAAAGAGTGAAATTCTGGCCTGCTGGAAGCTTGGTTGAGTTTTGCCAATAATTTGAGTGGGGCCAGGATTTTGCTTTTAGAGGTGATGATTTCTGGTTTTTGCCAGAAACTATATGTGAAGTGCCACAGCATATATCTGTGTTCATGGTTCTGTTTGCTTTTAAATACTTCTGCTGTATCTGCAATATTGTATCTGCAATATGGTGGTATTTTGTTGGTGTTGGGGATTTGTTGTTGTTGTTTGATTTTTCTTTTATGGCTGCCAGAAATTTGTTTTTTCTTTTAATTATTTTTTATAACAATATTTGAGGTATTTCACTTGTGCTTGAGGGGGAGGACATGATTGTATTTCTAGAGTGCATGTTCAGTACAGCTCGTTAATTTTAAACTTTTGACACTTTAGCTTTGCAATTACATGAAGATTCCTGTGGAGTTCAGCATAAGCTTACAGGGGTGAGAGAAGAGGGGAGCAAAAAAGGTCTATGCTTCCCTTTAATATCTCCTGGCACAATTGTAATGGATTAAACTGATTTCCTGATTTTCACTGTGGCTGTTGTAATCTGACAGAGAGAACAAAATTGTGCATATATAGAACAGATGCTAACCTGTGACTCATTAGAGTCTTTTGTATCCTAAATATGAACTTTTTTCCACTTCATGTGTTATACTTCAGAATAGTGTTGCAATCTTTTTCTTTTATTCTTTTTTAAAAAACTGAAATATGGACACCTAAGTACCAAGTACACTGTCAACAAACAAAAATAGTGATGGTGCTTAAGAAATGATTACATTTAAATTTGTGTTTCTCCCCGTTTTCTCAACTTTTAATAAATTAACATAATACACATCTCTCTCTAATAATCATTTTGTCACAGAATGACAAGGCCAAGTGTGGTAGCCTCAAATAGCAAATGGTTTGTGGTGAATGGTGACCAGTTCACTGAATTCAAGTGTGTTTTTGGAAGTATGAAAAAAGGAAAGTTGGAGAACAGAAATACATGGGTTTGTGGTAGAGAAGTAGCCAGTGGATGTCAGTTGCTCTTAATTCATGCCAAGGGCAGTAGATGAATAGCTTCTTTACCCTTGTGCAGTGTTCGGGGTATTGATCATGCTAAACAGTTGGGTTTCACAACAATAATAATAGGGGAGGTATAGGTAAAGAACCTTTGTGTTGCTACAGTGGAAGGTATACTGCTAATTCAAGCAATTGCTGATGGCACTTGTAAGCATGCAAAGCTTTGAAACAATTGTGCACATTAGAAAGCACCTAATAAATTCCACCCTTGAGAAAGTTCAGCAGGGCAAATGCAAGCATGTCTCACTAAGGAAGAAAAAAATTAGTCTGAAGCTCAGACTTGCCACAGTTACACAAGTCTTGCAGTAGTTATATATGGATCTAATGATTTCTCTTTTTTGCCTTCCAAAACTCCCAGGAGGCCCAGAGCCTGCAATGCCTGATGTAAGTACTATTTGAGAACTACTAGTTGGTTGTATAATCCTAGTCTTTTCAAGAAGCTTTCTGCTTTCGATTACTTCTTATACTGCTTTACAATTTTGATCAAATCTGAGAGTACTGGCTAAGATTTGCTTTGTCATGGCATGGTTGCTTTCTGTCCATTCAAAGAAAAGCGTAATTTATGTCCTTGTCACTATAAAGCTCTAGCGTTGGTAATTGTTTCTATTTCTAACTCTAAAAAAAAATGCTTTAAAATGTAGAATGTTGATTACATGGAAAGAAGGTAATACAACTTCATTTCTGTGCTGTATTAGCTCCCAGTCCCATCCATAAGCGCTCCCAGTCGTCGGGTTTGGGATCAAGAGGAAGAGCGAAAACGACAAGAAAAATGGCAAAAAGAGCAGGACCGTTTGTTGCAGGTATAATTAATCTCTATGATCGTAGGTCATCCCACGATCCTGTCAATCCCCTGTGTGTAGCAACAAAGAAAGAAAAGTAGCAGATGACTTCTGTAGTTCTTCTTGCTGATGGCCTAGGGAGACTCTTAGGTGCATTTTCTGGCCTGCACAATTGCACACAGAAGGAGTACTCAGAAAAAAGAGGACAATCCTTTAGTGAGCATCATAAAATTAAGCACACAATGTGTATTCCCTACAGCCAGAAGTGCTCAATCTTCTGGGTCTGCAGGTATGTTCTTAATGACAACAGAATTTAAAGGATAAGTGAAGAACTAAGGTGTCTTCCTTTTTGAATATGAATTGTATTTTTTCCCCTTTAGGAAATTGCCCCTAGCCTGAGTTTTACCTTCAATTAGCGATACTGCCTTGTATTCATATATGTGGAAGAGGCAGCCAGTACCTGCCTGCTAGCAATCAGCTAATCAGTTGGAATAATCTGGTTCCCAGGACCTCTGAGTCAGGAAGCTGAATCTGCTAATGAAAAACCATCTTGATAACCAGTAGCTAGAGCTGGAAGGGGGTGTTGCAGAGGGACAGGGCATTGTTTGAAGTCTTAGGATAGCACAAAAAAGCCAAGCATACATTTCTGCAAAGAGCTCACCTCAATGAAGTGTAAGCACATTCAACCATGTTCAGCAAGACACATCTCTGCAAATTAAAGTTTGTTGTCTGAAGTCTGATGGCTAGGAGAGACATCAGTGAATATCATTTATTCTGTGCAAGCACTCTTTGGCTGCATTCAGCAGAAAACTGTGATGTCAAAGTACAAGCATAGAATCTCTCTTGGTTTTTGAATGTTTCATCTTTTGTTATTCCTTGTAGCTTGCAAACTCTGCAGGGCAGCAGCTCTACCTTCCTAAACTTACCTGTGGTCTCTGTTATGGTTTGGATATTCCATTTGATACCTGAAGAGATGGCTTTAAAGAGTGTAAACATTGGCTCCCCTTTCTTGAGAGCTGCCTCAGCCATCTGCCATCACTTTTCTTTGTTTCTCCTTTTTTAGTCCTGAAGTGATAAATTTGACCAGAGTAATAATGATCTTTCTCTTCCCCATGATTCTAGTAATGACTTTTCAAAAAGAGGAAGCAAAGTCTGTCTTTGCTTATTTCCAGCATCTTAGAAGGAATACTTCTGACATCCTTAAATGTTTTGCTATTCCCAAGACAAAAGTGGTGACTGACAAAACCACCAAAGCATTTACCATGTGCTTTAAGCATTGCTTTAAGACAGTATATTGATTTCATACCAAATCTAGTCAAAAGACAAATTTCAAGGTCCAGAAATTGTGTTTTGTGTAAGGTAGCATTTCAAAAGAATGAGATATCTTGCTTACTACTTCACTTAGTGATCTCTTTATATTTGCCATATTAATGTGCCTAATTCCAAGTTAAATACAACCACTGTGTTTTTCCAGAAATACCTTAGATAGCTGATGTGTTTTTTTTCAAATGGTAACTAAACTGGGGGACAGGGACTATGAGGTTGGCTTTTGTGAGACTTAGCATGTAATAAGCCTGGAGTCTCAAAAATAAATTACAGAACTCCTTTGGATTGTGTTTGAGCTAGGATTTCATTTGTGGCAGACCTAATGTTCTAATGGAGCTCAGGGATGTTTTTTGTCTGGTCTGTTTGGTCTGTTAAAAAAACACATTGAATTCCGGTGTACATTTCAATGAAAGTAGAAAATACCATGTTTCTTAATTGCATGTTTAACTTCAATCTAACCTAACAGGAGAAATACCAACGAGAACAAGAGAAACTGAGGGAAGAATGGCTACGAGCTAAGCAAGAAGCAGAAAAAGAGAGCTCCAAGTATTTTGATGAGGTAGGCTGTGAATAAAGCTTTGACTAGTTTCATGAGGGCTTTTTTTCCCTTATACTAGAAGCATGCAAGCAGGCAAATAATTAGGTTTTTTATGTCATTTATTTTCTCATTTCGGAAAATAAATTCTCGTCCATGACGTGGTAGAAAGAGATTGCAAAAATGGGATGGAAAGAGTAGGTGGGGTATATTGAGATAGGTTGAATTTGTGTCTTTTCCTTATGAGCTGGTTAGGTAACTAACATGAAAAATATGTTGGCAAAAAGTCACAGCATGTATTAATTATTGTGATCATAAATAGAGATTTTTGCTGTTTATTTACCACCTGATGCTACTTGTTGGAGTTCTGCTTCAATACTTTATCAGGAAGCATGTTCGTAAGTGTCTGGCTTGTTACTGACAGACAGTTCATTTGATAAATTTACATACCAAATCAACTTTAGATTTCCAGTTATATATTTTAAAACACTGAATGTGTGTAGTTTCTGTAGATGCTGACTTCTGTGGCTGTTGTTTATGTGAAGATGAACATGTTTTTTCCTGAGTATGGGAACTGTCTGAGGTATCTCTACTGCTGAGTGCTGCTTCAGACATCCAAAATAGATCAGTTGTGTTTACACAGTCATGAATAATAAGTAGACCATAATTTAAGGCTTGGAACTTTAATAAGTAAGATTTTGAGCTGTTGGAGGACTTTGTTGTACAAGAATCTAAACCATTTCATATTTTTTTTGTCGTTAGAGGTTTTGATGGACCCATAAACATTATTTTTTTCCCTGCAAACAAAACATCTTTTGACCACTGAAAGACCTTTTCTCATTTTTGAGAAAAGAGTCATAGAGTGATAAGTCTGAGGCTTGACTTTGAAATGGTAGGAGAATGGAAGAGACTGGGAGATTCCTCCACATGAGGATTCATGTGAAATTCATCGGTCTGATATAGATTGCAGTGTGTATCTTTGTGTATACACTCTTAAGTAGGTCTCAGGTTTCTAAGTCAAAACAGTAGGGAGAAATGCTGGGTATCATGGAAGGGTTTGTTTTCCATGGGTATTTAAGTGGGGAAGGGATGGCTTGACATGTAAGTGATACTTTGGAAAGCAGAATGTTTCCCATTCTGCCATGCTGCCTGTGGTGCTTGCTAAGGCTGGTGTGTGGATTGAAGCTCTTGAATAAGGAGAATGTGAAACCAAACTGTGCCCTGCATCTTGCAGTGGAAGTGCTGGGTATGATTTTTATACATTCTTACCTTATAGGGTAAATTACCTTTTCTGAGCGAGCAATCTATTTAAAAAACAGATCCCTTCCCTAAAAACATTTTTTTTTCCTTTGCTACAGGAGCAGACTGTTCTAACACTAAATACAACATCCGTCACTTCTCAGGCTCCACCTGTGTCCAGCTGGAGAGCAAGCCCTGAAGCAAATGCTCCCGAGGAGCCAGAACGAGATGGAGAAAACGAGATGGCAGGGAGCTTGCTGCATGAAGAAGGAGGAAGGAGAAGGCTTCAGGAGGAATGGAGGATCCAGGAAGAAGCAACCAGGCATTTTGAGCAAGAACGGGAACTCCAAGAGCTGGAGCTTGAGAGACAACGTAAAGAGAGGGAGCAGCAGCATGCTGAGGAGCAGCAGCGGCAGGCAGAGGTGGAGGAGCAGAGGCAGCAGGCTGAAAAACAGAGGGAGGTGTCAGTGGAGGTGCCTCAGTACCAAAGGTGTGCATTTGTGCTAGGATGTACTTTCTCTTCCTTCTGCAAATTCAAACCCATTTCTACCGGGGCTGTGTCTGTCCTGAATGTATAAAGATGTTCATGTAAGATTCATGCTGCAACCGGTAGATGCAAAATACCATAGGATAGTCTTTCTTTCCAAAGACAGAAGGATCAGGCATAACACAAAGTCCTTCCCCAAGAATCAAGTGCTACATTACCCTACTTCAGCAATTTTTTTTTAATGGGATGTGTAAATACAGTAATTACAGCCAAATGAAAGAAGATCAGAAGGATTTAATGAGAAAATTTTGTAAGAATTGTGCATAAGCCAGTGACTCAACTTGAGAACCAGTGACTCAACGTACAAGGCTTCCAGAAGAAATACCAAGTTAACACTTTTCCAACAAATGTGTGGCTGATTTTTACACATTTCTCTCTCATTTTAATTCAACAGTGTAACAATAAAGCTTAATTGCAATTTAACTACTGGGTTAATTTGTCAGTGAGGGATATTATGGTATATGAGTATATATCATAGCCTGTTATCAACTGCAGATATATTTTTTTCTCTGATTACCTTCTTCAGCAGCTTGATTTAAAAACCAACCAAGCAAACAAATACTCACCTATTAGTTCTCAAGTTTGTGTTCTTGCCCAGAAGTTTTCAGACTACTGTTACAGGAGATTAATCTGTCTGAAACAGATTAAACCAGTAACCTTTCCTTATTTTGTCTCCATTTATCTTATTGCCTTGTGTGTGACTTGTGGCTTCTCTTGAGGTTTTTCTCCTTTTCTTATGTAAGTAATAAGAAATAACTTAAAAGAACACATGGTATCAAGCTAAATCTTAGGAGAAAGTAATATGATTTTAAAAACCTCATATATTTGCAGAGGAGGTTGTGAGACCCAGAGTTACTTTAGTTTAACCTAAATGACTGGTGCTCGATATGCCTGCTGAGCAAAGCAGAGACACAATGCTACAATGGCTGAACAGGTTCTTCCTGGCAGCAGAGCTAGGATAACTTTACAATTTTAGCTTGTCCCAGTTACAAGATGATAGGACTTTGTGTGGTAACTTATTAAGCTGCTGTAATATCTGCATATCTAAATCCCTGGTGCATTCTTTAGTCCACGGGGATTTCATTGCTCCTGAGGTTGCTGCCAAAGGATGTGTTTTGCTAAACACGGGTGGTTTTGCTTAATAGTAAAGGAGCAAGATCAGTGGAACTGGGCTTTAAAATATCTGGTGTTAAATATTTGCTATAAGATGATATCCAAAGATAAGACTTGAAATCTGAAATATATAAACACCTGCAAAGGCGTGATACTTGCTGCAAAGTACACTGAAGGAGGGGACAGGCTAAAGAGTGTTTTCTGTGGAACTTTGTGAATTTATAAACTTCACCTGTACACTTTTCTAGAATAAAAATGTAATTTTTAGAGAACTGCTGTGCTTGGACAAAATTTTCCTCCTGGCTTTGAAATGGATGAGATAATCACTGTTGTATACTGATGCTTGTAATTTTTGCAGCACCTTAGTCTTTGGAATTCTTTTAATACATCTGAACTTTCTCCGTTTTCTCTGAGGATACTTACTGTTTGCTCAATTTCTAGATTTTTTTAATATGTATTTTATCTTTATTTTGCTTCTAGACATTACGAGCGCTATGAAGTATCTAAAACAATAGAGGATCGAGCTGGCCATCCTGTCATTGACAGGTAATAAGAAATTGAATCAATACGTAGTTGAAACATCTTTAGCAATAACCATTCTTGTATGCTAATGTTTGGTTTCCTTGTCACTTCACAAAAATGTAATTTCAGACAGTTTTTCTGGCAACTCTTCTTTTTCTGCCTTCTTTTATCAGTTGTATTTCTGACTGTTAAATTAAGACTCCTCAGAACTTGTCTTGTTTGGGGGGTTTAATTTAAACTGTGGTTTGTTTTTTTTTTTTCCCTTAAGGATCTATTTTGAATATTTCCCTTAGGAACTATTTATGTCTATGTGTGTCTTTTTCTGTATATGAACATAATGTTTCTTTTTTTTCCAACAGGCATTATGAGCGTTATGAAGTTTCTAAAACCATTGAGGAGCAACCTGGCCAAGCATTTGCTGACAGGTATGTCCAATATTGAATCTCAACACTGACTGTAACATGACCATTTCTTTGTTATAAAACTTTTAAAATTCTACTAAACTTTAATCATAGCAGCTAAATGGATATGTTGGATTGCTGCTGTGTTTTGCAGTTTTTATGGCATATTTTCATATTGAAAAAACAAGTGGCCAAGCTTTTGTCAAATTATACACTGTGTTGTAAGCAACAGTTAGTCAGTGGGATTCTACAGGGAGAAACAAAACTGTGAGGAGGTAAATATGTGGGTGGTACTAAACTTACCTGGCTGGAAAACAATTTCAGATATCTTGTGGCTGTGTCATAGCGTGCTCTACAAACTAAGGTGCAGTCATCCCAATTCAGGTTCTGCAACTTGAGAGAGTAAACAAGAAGGGACGTAAGGGCAGCAGTGGCATATTTATCAAGGAGATAGTGCCTGTTACTCCTGTAATTTACACAAGTTAATTTTAAGGTACCATCTCTTGCTTTACAAATCAAGCCTTTGTTTTGCATTGCATCTCACAGTAGTTCTGAAAGATGACTTCTGCTGTGTATTTGATCACTTCTTGTAGTTGAAGTGGGCATACCTCTTTTATATAAAGAGGAACTCCAAAAATTACAAAGTACAATTAATGGATCTGTTCCTAATGATCTGTTACTAAGATCTAGATCTAACTTCAGAAGGAGCATGCACTAAATAGTTACATCTTGGATATATGTGTGAGGAGGACACCGCTTTTTTCTTCAATACAGGCAACTGTGAGACTGTTGCTTCTTCTTAAATAGATAATAAAATAGGTCCACATCATAGGACAAACAGTAAGAACTTAAGGAAACAAGATGTGATATAGTTTATGCTTCATTTATCTCCAAATAAAAGACAAGACTCTTTCAAAATGCGGCTGCACAACCAATGCTGTATGTGTAAAACCATTAATGTAGCAGCTTTGAGTTAGGACCAAGCAAAGGATTTCTTTTAAAATCTTTGTGAGTTATTTTAAACTAAAATATTGGCTGTGCTACTTGAGGCTAATAATACAGCAGAGGTGTTGCTGAAGTTTCGCCTCTGTACTGTCAGAAAACCAACTTCTTGCATTTGTCTTCCTGTATATGGCATTTGTTGAATGCCATTACTTGGCTAAAATGCATTAAAAAAATTATGCTGCTAGGTATAATCAGTGGACAGTAATTTTTTCCAAAAACAATCTGCATGCAGGGTTTTGATAAGGTCTTTTTCTTACAGTTGAGTAACAGTGCTGAAATATCATTTCAGTTTCTCCTTAAGCCAAATCAATTGTAAATCTGCTCTGAATGTTCTTGCTTCTTTGTCTGACTGTAGTTTTCACAAAGCTTCTACAGGGAAGGATTTGGTTTTTTTGAAACAAGTACAATGATCAGTTCCTTATACCTGAAGCATTGACAACTTTCAGTACAGAATTTTAACTTTTAATTGGTGATTATCTATTGAGATCTAAATATTGACTTTTTTCGCCCCTTAGTATCCTCTTGGTCTTTAGTTTTTTTTTGTGTCTTGTTTTAAATATAGCATAAATGGTTGATGGGAGGGATGGTGAAAAAAGAGGACTGGTTTTCTCATCTGCAATGGTAAGAGCTTTGCCTGTAATGAGATCTTGTAATTAAGATAGAGAAATTAATGTTTTTATATCCTTAGGAATAAGTCAAAGTCAACTACAGAGCTGAATGAATTCAACACAATCAGAAATGGTAAGTAATGTATAATTTCCATTATATTTAATTTTTTTGGGGCAGGTAGGGAGAAGAGTAGGAAAAAAAAATAAGATGTGTACATATAGTCATCCTAAGAAAATTAATTTTTAGAGTGCTTTTTGATAGCTGCATTGTAAATTCATACTATGCCCCAATTTAATGAACTTTCAACAGCAAGAGGAAATCATACAATCAACATAAAAGCTGAGGAGAAATATGATTAACTACCCTCTTGAAGGCAGTGATTACAAATGTCTCTTAGATGCCTAAATTTTAATGACTGATTTTTGCATGAGATTAAATCAATCATGCAGTTATATCATTGAATATATGTGTAGTTTTGATGCATTGACTCTGTAAAAAAAAAAAAGAAAAAACCTGCACATACCAAGATGATGAATGTATTTAATACAACTTTTTGTCTTCTTAATTTCAGTTAGTGTAGTAATAACAGAGCAAGAAGTCAGCTCTTGATATGTCACAATGACTTGTGTCCTGGACTCCCGTTCAGTTTTATGACTTTGGTCATATTAGAGAAATTATGTGCAAAGCAAACAAACCAGTTTTATAAATATGTTACAGTCAAAAATGCCTGCAAACTACTTTTGTAAAAAACAGTTTTACATTTGTAAAACACAGTTAAAAAAAGTAATCACAAGTAATCAAAGAAAAGTAGACATATTAGGGGATATATTGCAGATTAAAAATGTTGCTTTCATACATTAAAGCACTGTCATTGAAACTAAAGAGAAAGTAAACTTCCACAGTATTTTACAATTATAATCTATACCAATAAATCCAAGAGTAAATCTACAGTCAGAGCAGCATTTAAAAGGATTGAAATTTCAATTGAATGACTTATTTCTGAGTAATTGTCTCAATTATTTTTACTATAAAGACTACGTACTGGATCTAGGAAATAAAAAATTGTTTCCTTCCGATGTGTCAACAGCTATTGGAGAAATATTGCTTATTTCTTTCCCCTTCCCCATTTTCAAAGACAATCTATACCATATCTTTCATTTCAACTCAGTAGGTAACACATAATCCAAATAACTGAAAGATTTCCCTCTCCCCTTTAATATCTATATAAAGCAATATAAAGCAGTGTGTTTAGTGCCTTGAAGAAAGAAAGAAAGAAAGAAACTCTTGTAAACAGAGACAGCTTACAGAAGAGTATGAACTCTTAAAGAGAAAGAATGTATCCTGTTATTTAACTATGTATTCTATGCATGGTTCAGTTTGTATTGGAGGAAGAGTCCAAATTATGGCTCTAAAAAAGGTGATACCATTTTAAAAAGGGGGGTGTGTACGCACAAATGTCTATGCATATACACTTAGGAAGTGAAGGAGAATGTATTTAAATTAAGCATTATGTAAAAGGCTACATTAATGGAAATACAAACAAAAAAATTTCAGTAGTGTTGTATTGGTAAATTTTGCTCAGCTGTAAGAGGGAACTGGAATAAGTTGTGAATGGAGTGATGAACAATAGCTCTTGGAATTATAGCCAGAGTGCTGACAGGACGATAACTGCTTTTGTGCCTTGAGGTGTCTAGCTCATGTTTGCACATGCTGTCTGCACAGGCACCCAGAGCAAGTATTCTGAGAGGTCCTGGAACATGGGTGAGTCGCAGAAGAAATCTCAGAAGGAGCAAAACCTGTCTGCAGCAGAGTTGGAGAGACAGCAAATCCTTCAGGAAATGAGAAAGAAAACATCTCTACACACGGACAGCAGCTGGATTAGGCAGCGCAGTGCCAGTATACATAAGGAGCCCGTTAGTCTGTACAGCAGTAGTATGAGGAGGTAGGAATCACATTAACAATTAACTCTGTCTCCCATCATACATTTTTCTTTGGTTATTCTGAACTTTAGCTTGTATTACAGAGCATAGAAACAATTTGAGTCTGTGAAATGCCGTAAGGTAGACAGTATAGCAGCACAGATAGAAGAAAGTAGCTGTATTCCAGCTGGGATTGAATGGGTTTTTTACAAGTAATGAATGTGGATGTGACCTGTAAATAACTCAGCTGCTTATTTCTTGATTGGTATAGCAGCAATGGAAATCAATTATGTGCCTTGTCGTCAACAGATACTTTCAGAATATCAGCATGGCAACCTGTTTTGGAAATGAATTATTGTGGCTAAGAAGTATACCTTTTTCAGCACAGAAATATGTCATAAAGTTGAGATAGTTTATTTTTGCTTTATTTGATATATGAATGTTGGATTTGTCACTTAGGAAACAGCTGAGTTATCAGTCAGGAGAGTGTTTGGTTATTGGGCCAACACCTTGTACCTGGGTGAAGCCATCCTGTCTGGGTGGATTGTTATTTTTGATCTGGTATCCCTTGGAGAAAACATAAACAAAGCTGTCATCTGAGGTCTGTTGCTGTGCTGTGGATTTTGATACAGTTCACCCTGATAAGGCTGCAGTGAAGTGTTTTGCTTTTATTAAGTAGCTGTAAAGAGCTGCCTCTTTTGCCTCGCCTGTTTTTTACCATGAGAACTACATCTGCACACAAAGGATAATTTGCTACTCGTATGTTTTAAATCAGTACATGAAGAATATTGCTCCTATTAATCCCAGAAAATATTAAAAATGTGAGGATAATGGCTTTCTCTTAAAAAAAATCAGGATGATCCATCCGTACTGCCGTTTGCATTTGAGGTGCTTGTATCTCTGTTGCAGAGGGGAGTCTTTGGACAATCTTGATTCTTCAGGAATGAGGTCATGGAGGCACCACTCATGGCTGAACCAGTCTGCATCCTCTTCATCTCTATCTTCTAGTCAAGATTTTAGTCGCCCGGTATCCACTTCAAACCGAGCCTACATGTGCACTCCTTCCTCCAGCAAAGCACCTCCTGTGGCCACCTCTGCGAGAGCCCCCTCCACATCCCAGACAGCTCCCCGGGCTCAGTCTCCCCTCTCTGCTTCCCAGTCAGGGTCCCAGACACGCAGCAGGTGAGTGGGTGCCCTTTTTCCGGGAAGGTAAAAATGTTGAATAGCACTAAAGGGCAGACTTTGTGTGTCTGCTTACCAGCAGTATTCTTGCCCATAACATTGATTAACAAGTACCTGGAGTGTCCCCTGGAGGGGACAGTGGAAATACGGGCTGATATTACCTCCCTGCTCCAGTCACTCAGAAAATTCCACAGGTTTGTCATCACTGCTTGACATTGGTTAAAAAAACAAAGGAACTTGAATAATCAATCTGCAGTCTCCAAGTTGTGTGTTGGTTACCAAAATGATTAGCAAAAGCCTGTTTCAGATGGCATTTCTGACATTTATTTTCCCTGGTTTGTTTTAACAAAAGATTCCTGAAACCCACGCTTTATGACCCTCATCTTTGTCTCTCCTCCTCACTTCCTGGCATGTGGTCAATATCATCTTGAGGAGCACTCAGGAATGCTCATAACCCATGACCCTGGAGAATTACAGAGTAGGATGTTGATTTTAATCTAGGAGGAGAAAGCAAGAATTGCAACATATTTTGAAACAAAAATGGAATTCAACTGTGGTAGGGTAGATAACTCTGCTGTTTTATGTACTTAAAACATTTTAAAAATACCTTGGGATAGTACTCCAGAGAATCATCCCACACAGAATAACATGTGTTATAAATAACAACAGTGAATACTACTTCACTAGCTCTTACACTCTCAGGCACTTAATGATAAATTGGCCCCAGTTTTTTTTTTTTAAGCTACTCTTTTACGTTCTTTATGATGTAAGAAAATTACCTTCTTAAACATATTTGCTTATCTTGTTCTCACTTCCATTTGCTAACACCTTGATAGATCTATGGAAACTGACCTCCATATAGCTTACGTTCAAAGAGTTAACATAGTATTTTATATCCAGGACTAGCCTTCTTTTATCTAACAAGGTGCAGATGGTGGGACTTGGAAGGGGTGCTTGCTAAAACTTAGCCTTCTGGATAGTTCCCCACAACTAAAAAGACAGGAGCACAAAACCTTTGTTCTTACTCTCCAAACTTAACAGTACACTTTTTATTTGTAGAAGGTATTTTATACAATGAAATATGTGCCAAGAATGTGACAGAATTTCTTAACTTGTTCCTATGTAAATTTGATCTAAATTATAACACTTCAGCTTTCCACAGCTTTCAGATCTACTGTAAATAATATTAATTTTCAGTTTACTTTCCCCAAGCAGCTTAATAGTCCAGTTTTTACCCATGTGTTTTTTTATTTTTAATCTCAAAAAGTATTTGATAACGCTTTTTTTCTTTTAAACATTTTCAAGCTGGTTTTAAGGTTTTTCATTCTATATTTAGGTCAGTCAGTGGGAAGAAAATCTGTTCATACTGTAATAACATTCTGGGCAAAGGAGCAGCCATGATCATTGAATCTCTTGGTCTTTGTTATCATTTACATTGCTTTAAGGTGAGAGCTGGGAGTCACATCATGAAGGAGGAGGAACTAATCAGGAGCACGCATGGCTACTCAGTGTTATGCTCACAGGGGTTCTTACTAATCACCTGCTTTGCCTTCTACTCTTGACAGCTGTTGCATGCATATTTCCATGAGGCAGTCCCATTGCAGGCATTTAGCACTCGACTCTAGAAGTGTTTTTTAAATTCCAGAGTTAACAAGCAGGACTTTGAAAAGCAAGATGAGCACATGGATCATGAGATCAAAGATTTCCTTCTTCAAATAGGTGGCAAAATATCAGAAAATTCTGAACCACTTCTCCCAGAGAAAGCAGCTCCTCTTAAAAAAAAAAAAAAAAATCTCAGCCTGGACCCTGGCAATTAAATCATTTAAGATGTCCCATCCTTTCTAAGCTAACTTTAGCAGACAGTGTTCATGTGGCGTTTTCCAAGTAAAGGCATGTTGGAAGAGTTCAAAGGGGCAGGATAAAACCCAGAAAAAAACCAAAAGGTGTCTTTAATACTACTCAGCCCTAGTCACCAACTAAGTGTACTAGCTCATGCCCAGCACTGAGACCTAGACCTACTTACATGATTTCCCATCAGCTTGGGGCATTTGCAGAGCTGAAAGAATAAATATTTGCCTGCAAAAGACAGCAAAGCTGTCCCATTCCACTGCCCTCAGACTAGATGTGGAATTAGACTATGACTTGGAGGTGCTGTTGGACCCTACTTCTTCCCTGACTTTAAGAGATTTCTGTGTGTAGCTCAGAACACTTGTCTTCTGTGCTCAGCTCAAGTGCATTACCTGGAGCATTACTAGGGATTGACTCCAAGCTCTTCCTGGTTCTGCCTTCCTGAGCAGGAGAGACAAGACTAATCCATAGTGATCAATCACCATTCCCTTTTCTGCAGGACATGTATTCTGAGTGAGACAATCCACGTGTAGCTCATAACCTACATAAGAAAATGCCAAGTTTCTGTTTTTCAAATTTCTGAAAATTAATGAGCTGTTGAACAGACTGCCATCCAAAAGATTCATTACTTGGTTAAGCAGGGAAACTATTTGTCCTTCATAAATTCAGTAAGGGGAGTATTATGTTTTGGATTACATTCCTTCCAGATGTGTTTCATATTCACAGCAAGTACATGTTTAGCTACCATAGCTAAATAGTTTAATGTTAGCCCAGCAGTGGTCAAGCCCCTTATGTGTTTATGCAAGAAAAATTAAATCAGCCCCATCTCTCCAAATCAGAACTTGTTTCGATGATGCAAACCCAGGAAACTGGGAGTACCTGAGTATTTTCTGCTTTGAGTGCCAAGGGACTGAGGACACCAGCAGTGTGTAGTGCCACATGGAAATCTGCAAGTAGCACACCCAGGTGTTCTGTGCCAAAATTCCCGTTGCCATCTAAAGAACAATTTTTTTTTTTGTGCCAAACCAGTCTTAGTTTTCAGATAAACCAAAGTTCACATTAGATTTAATGAACTAATCTCTAAAAACCGTCTGCTTTATGTTTGCTTACTTGGTGTATCTCTGCTATTCATTGTCCAGTCGTCGCCTTAAAATACTTCCTCAGGGGTGGTTGCATTTTGATCTACTAATCGTTGTACATTTGCTTCTAGTGATTGTGGGGTTATGGTTCAGGCTTTGTTGAGCTTAATCTGAGCTGCTTTTGAATAGAATTTTTGTTTCTTAGTATTTTGGAAGGAGTTGCTAATTATTCATGTGTGATACAGTGTGTTGCCTGTGGATGCGACCTTGGTGGATCCCGCTCTGGAGCTGAAGTCAGGATCCGAAACAACAAACTCTTCTGCAACGACTGCTATATCAGATTTAAAAGTAAGGCAATCCAGTTGCAGTGTGCATGACTGTAGTTATTCTCTGTGCTGTACAACCTCAAATGTTTGCACAGCTGAGCCACTTGATAGCTTTCATGTTTAGCTTTAAATTAGTGAATAGGTTCAGCACGGTTTGATTGCCAGTTTCTGTCTTTTGTAGGGTAGTCATTCCTTACTTCTAACTTGCTGGTAGCTGATTTTACCAACTTGTTATTACGCAGTTTCAAGCAGACAGCATGGTATAGTCATCTTCCCTCCTTTACAGATCTGAGAAAGTGGTGTCAGGGAGCTGTCAGGTGCTAAACAGGCTTGTCTTTATAACAGGAAGCCTTTTTGAAAAAGCGTCTACATTTTCTTAAAAACTAAGCTAAAATATGTATTTAATTCAGTCCTAATACATACCTGGAAAGTAATTAGTTTATCTTGTGCAGGTGGCACAAATGCTGGTTTCTTTTTGTGATGCTATTATTATTGGAATTATAGGTCTGTAATTGATTATTCATTTAGGTACAAGTTCAGGAGGAATTGATTTACTTACAGATCTTAATTAAAAGGTGCAGTATAATTTTTTTCCTTCTTATGGTTTGCAGAATTCTGATTTACTGGGGCATGATGTTAAGGCTTTGTGTAGTGGTATTTAGGTCTTTTCTGCTGTCATACATTATGGTAGACAACTTCCTAATTTTGATAAGTGTTAGGAGTTTTATATGGCTCCTTTTTTATGTACCAAATGCGGAATTCTATAGGATGATAAAAATCAGGGAAGGGAAATATTTTCTGAATTACTTCCTGGAAAAATGTCCGTGTTTCTTTATGAGCCCGGCACATTTTTTCGTGGTGGATCAGAAGGCAGTGAAGGGAACAGGATATTCATGCTACAGTGTTTGAGCAGGAACTGGGCAGCTGCTGGCTGTGAAATCTAGCTCAGAAACGAGAAGCTCTGCATCTGACGCTGTTGCTGTTTGCAGGCTCTTTTTGACTTCCATGAAGAGAAGTCACAGAAATGATGATGTGGTACTCAAGCTAAAGCCAGAAAGCGCAACACCTCGTGAGGGTAATAGCGCATTCACAGAGGCTAATGTGGTCAGTGGAAGGAGGAAGAGAATCACTCCCTTCCATCTGGAGGTGATCCAGGTCACTGGGTCATACGATGTCTAATTTAATGTTTGGAGAATGTATCTCCTTGTTGATGACAAGACTACACTGAAATGACTGTGTTCCTATTTGAAGCACCCAAATGTGTGAGAGATTCACTCTGGAGCTTGCTCACATTTTTTTCTCTGTCTTTTCTTTTGGGGGGAAATATTGCTGGGTGAGTTGGATAAGTAATTTTATTATGGATGAATTGCTATTTAGTCTCTCTTTGACATTACAGCCCATAAAGTCACAGCAGTGCCTTTCAGAAGCAGAGCTGATCTGTGAGGAAACGTTTCTATTCCCTTCCCTTCAGACTGCATCTACTTGGGCCAGTGGGCACCTCAAAACATAATTGTATGAGATACAAGTAAAATCAGGAGTTGTAAGAACTTGTAGGTACAGAACAAAGTATTCAAACTAGTGATTAGTAATTGAAATCAGCTATTTGAATAATACAAAAACCAGCTATGCAGTTACTGCAGTGAAAATGTATTGGCAGCACAGCACTGGCCTGTAATGTGAATTACTATTTTTTGCAGTTGGCATTTGACATCAACCTGGCTAATTATTTGTTAGTTTGGAATGTATGTTGGCTAAAAGGTTTGATAAAGCATAGGGTTATTAATATTCACTTTGCAATTTGATGTAATGTTATGTGATATTTTTGCACACTTTTGTGTTGATTCTGTGGTTTAAACTTGGAACATTCTAGTGAAACACCACTGTATTGGCAGATACAAAGATATGCAGAGAGGATAAAAAAGTTCTTTATGTTGTTACAGTTATTTAACAATTTTTAATTTTATTATTGAAGGGTAAATTTAGAAAAACTATCACTCTGTCTCTGTGCTAATACTAAAAATAAATAAATTAAAAATAATTCTAAAGAATGTGGTAAGGTGCATGTTCTGTGGAATATGACTTGGCCTGAAATACTTGCAATGCTATAATTGGATTCAACTCAAATTTGTATTGTTCATATTTGGATTGCTTGATTCAGAATGTATACATTAGTACGTTACCATTTTCAATAAGTATTTGAAACTTTAAAATGTTTTTTGACTATTAAGTGACTATTAAACTTTAATATATTAATTGTTGTCACAAAAGTTCTTCAGTAACTAGGCTTTACTTACAGTTTCTTTTGTCTCTCCCTAACAGCTGGACAACCAACCTCCATGTGAAGCAAATGAAGATATGAAACCACTGTTGCAGATACAAGAAGAGGTGATTGCTGCTGATGTAGATCTATAAATATATATATTGTGTGTATGTGTGTTTTTTTTTTCTAAGAGTAACTCTTGCTTGTCTAGTCTTCATTGCAATACCTTGTATTCTTCATGTAACTATTTTTATTTATAAGAAAGTAATTGCAGTAAGGAAATAGCCAGGAAAAATGCTTTCACATTTTCAGCTTCAAGTACCAAGAGCACAAGAGAGAATAAGTATATTTTCCATAATAACTTCAAAATATTTTTGAGGCTTATAATCAACTAGTTGACTTTCCAATGGTATATGAAGAGGGTATTTTGTTTCTAAGCTCTTGAAATGAGCGTTAGAGAAATAGCTAATATAAATATATATTTGCCATTGCTGTCTTTATTTTTGACATAACCTAGAGAATTCACTTCCAGTATAAAATGAAGCTGCATTTAAATGCACACAAATGTGTTTGTTTTCCATATGCTGGTTTCTAAAATCCTGTGCTTTTTTGAAACCTAAATACAAAGAATAATCTGTTTGCTCAGTGGTGTTGGCGTAATATTCTGTGGAATCCATTTAAGAGAGAGAGTTTTCTTTTCCCGTTTGGAAATGTAACTATCACTCTTTCCTCTGCAGACTGAGTGGAGAATGGTTGTTGAATTACCATATATTTGTAAATAAAAAATCTGATGTTGCATTTATTAGAAGTTTTTGTCCTTTCTGTTCAGCTAAACATGTCTAAGATACTGTGTGGAAATATAAAATTGTTTGATTTTCATCTTGGGAAAAATATTTGTTCTGGCAGGATGAAGTTGTTCACATAAATATATGCAAGAACAGTTCTTCCTTTTCTCTCTTCCTTTCTAGTCAATGTCAAAGTCTCTGTACAGATTTCCATCAAGCTCCTCATGCTCTTTCCCTTGAGCATTCAGAACAAGTGACTATATGCCTATTCCTGAAAAAAAAATGAAAGAGGTGGATGTTCCTCAAAATTTCTCTGCTATTGCTAGAAATTCAGTGCTGAAAATGTTTTTGCATTAGGTTCTGCTCCTCTTGAAAACACAGCTGGAATGTGCACAATGTCTCAGTGGTGGCTTCCAGATTGTTCTGGTCAGTGGCTTCTTCAAATCCTTTCATATTTGGTTATGTACCTTTCTGTGTCCATATCCTTGGAAGCAGTGAAAAAAAAAATAGGTTGTGGATCAGAGGAATCTGGGGGAACATTTTGTGGGTAAAACTGAGGAAAAGGAAGCTGGCAGGTGCAGGAGGGCTCTTGAGTATGAGCTTGTATATGGTACCATGAAGAGCTGCAGTAAGGCTGCAAAGCAGCTTAGGGTGCTCCTTGCTCTCAGGGGATTTGGCAGGGGGCAGTGTGTAGGAAAGCTCACAGATTGGGAAGAGAGATTGTGGCTGTGATAGCTGGGGGTAACAAGGGAAGATTGTGCTGTTTTGGTACAGTGGGAGAACTTCACCTGTGCCCCTGTAATTTCTCCTGCTTGTAACTGAATGCTGCTTGTTGAATTACAAAGTGCCAAACATTATTTCTACTTTTTGCTTTAAAAATTAACATATAAAATCTGAAATGTCTCATCAGCCAAAGTTGACTCTGTTTTTTGATATTCAGTTAAAGACTGGTAAAGGTATTTAATTTGGTTTTTACTGTTGTGGTAAGTAATTACATGGTAGACCACACATGACAGCACTGTGATACGAATACCCTAGTCGTCAAGTACAGACTATGGAGGAATAGTGCTTGCTCACACAGCTCTCTGGAGTACTCTCTGCTGCTTTTGGAAGAAGATTGCTTCCTGAAAGCTGTTCAGAATCTGATTTAGGTACTGTGCAAATACGGCTTTCTGTAAAGGCACATACCTTGTGTGGATATGGTATGGCTAGCCCTCAACATGGTAGTTTTCATTTATTGTAGACAGCATCTGCAATAATGAACCAATGAAGCACTGTCCCCCTGGCCTCCAAATTCCAGATACCTACAGTCTCCACTACCAGCCCTGAAATACACTGAGAGACACTTTTTTTTTTTTTTTTTTGTCACAAGTCAAAGTTTCTCAACCTCTATCCAATGAATTTATCTTAGCCTGTCCATGACTCCCCCTCTCCCAACACTGTGTTATGCAGTAAAACTGTGAGAAAATTTAGGGATGCTGTTTTTTGCATCTTGAGCCCAGTCACGTTTCCCTGTCTGTGGGAATCATTTCGGCATGGAAATTGGCTGGTGGTGAAAAATGGAAGGAAAGAAAATTCAGCAGCCTATGGTCTGCAATGCTGCCTGACTCATGTCCCACAGCCTGGAGTGGTACGCACTGAGTCAGGCTGGCTTCTCCTAGATGGTGTCAAGTACTTCCATTCAGGGTCCAATTTCATTTTCCCACAAAATATCTGCAAAAAGTTGGGGTTATTTCATTAGCTTGCTTGTGCACAAATGGATGGGATTTCAAATTTAGTGGGCCTCAAAGAGCTGAAATTTAAACTCTTGAAGAGTTGAAGCTGAGTTTCCACCCATGATAAAGTCCTGGTTTTTAAACAAGGCTCCTTCAAATCTGCATTTGTTAATTCACATTGGCAAATGTTAGTAACAAAAATTCCTTTGTCCCCTCCTTCCCTTGGAGGGGAACAGGCATTACAACCTAATGAATGTTGTATTTGTCTGTTTTGATCCTTGCTGAAGTATTTGGAGCATGTTGGGCTCTCAAGTTCAGCAAACCTGGTTATTGACACAAGATGGCAGTGTGGAAATGCACCTTGCACATTAAAAAGCCATTTCGATGATTGTAATCTCATATAAAGTGGGTTGTGTTTGCCAAATGATGCTAAAGTTGTGATGTAAGAGAACTTTGTCTTAATCTTGGCCCTTTCTTCCCACATGGCATCATGGAGATGTGCAGCTGAATCTGAGACATATTCTTGGGTTCTTTTTGTTTTTTTTTTTTTTTTTTTTTTTTTTTTTTTTTTTTTGTTTTTTTTTTTTTTTGTTTTTTTTTGGGTTTTTTTTTTTTTTTTTTTTTTCCCCTATTTCATTAATTAGCTGCTGCTTAAAGCAGTACAAGGTAGGGATAGTGGTAAAGAGAACAATTCCAGTGGAGAACAACGAACTAGATGATTTCTAGTCAGAGCCAGCCTCGTTATTTTCAGTAAAATATTTTTCAGGTGAATCCCAAGGGAAAGTTCAAGTGATAAGTTCAACACTTCCCTTAGGTAATAACTGTTGTTGCACGGCCCAACCTTGTCACTTATGGAGGGGGAAAGTGTTTGAAATCTGACAACGTGAGCTCAAGGTGGTATGCTTGCAGCAGTGTTTTAAATTCCAACCAATCATTTGTAATGGATTAGCAAAACCTGTGTTATGGGTGTAATGGAAGGCTTATTAGCAGCAGGAATAATTACACAAAAAAGCAGCTTCATGCTGGAAGCACTTTAGCATTTTCATTTTAGCTCCATGCTTCTTGGTAGCTAGGGGCACCAACATAAAACAACATATGAGGATGATGTAAAGTGCTTCCTCTCAAAAGGGATGTTCTACGGTGAACAGTGGGGTATCAGTTTATTAAAACTGCAGTATTTTTTTAATTGGTTCAAACAACTTGAAACAAACTTGCCAGTTAAGTACCTGCTGTAGGCAACAAACTTTCCAAAGACCTGCCTTATTGTGCAGTGGAATTACTGGGTTCTCCTTAACAGTTGATATTGTATAAAGAACAAAAACACTTTTTAAAAAACATGTACAAGTGTGTATGTACTTACAGTTTCTCTTTATTGTTTGCAATAGAAGAAAGAAAAAGCTCAGGCCATCAAATGGGCAGTTCATGAGCACAACCCTGTGAGAGCAGGCCTGTGTTTGGCACAGTGTGCCTTCCTAAATGGCCTTCTGCAAGTACCTGGCCCAGAGCAAGTGTTTCTGATTCCCTGAACTGGAATTTGCTCTTGTCCTCAGGCATTTTACCAGATGTGCCATTTATTGCTGCTTCAACTGCATATGACCCTTGTGTGCTCGAAATTCAGAGATTTCAGGGTCAGACCAGGCTACTGCAATATTTGGTCTGCCAGTATCGCTACAAAGTTCAGAATCTCTTATCCAACAATTACCATATTGAACACAACTGTGTGAACAGTGGTGTTCTTTGCTGGAAAGAAGCTCTGTGTAAATCTGAAGTATGCAAATGATGGAAAGTGTCAACATAAATTGTTCCAGTGGTTAATTAGCACTCTTATAAATGTTGATTTTATTTTTACTTATCCTAATGAGCTTTCTAGCTTATGATTGTGTTTTTCTTCATTTAAGTTGATTTGGACTTCTAGAGCTAGATTAATTCTCTTTCTTCTTTGTTAGATTGTACATATGTCCTTTTTTTTGGTTTTGTTGGGTTTTTGGTTTGTTTTGTTTCTCATACCTGTACATAAAGCCTTATTGCTCACATTAAACACAAAATGCAAGATCACCTCCATGGGTGGACATTTTGGATTGAAAGATGTCTCTCAGTGAACTGCAACTCAAAACTTTCCCAGGAGAAGATTTATAACACAGGAGTAATACTCCTGAAGAGCATTAAAAAAAATCTGAGGCTGTATAAGGATTTATTTGCATAAGGCAAATATTCAAATAAGAGCTAATGTCCATAAGGGAATTTTGCTGCATAGTTTTTCTGGCATAATTACTAAGGTTTTGATTTGCCTTTGTTGGAATGACCATGCCCAAAGTCCTGTGTAGTTCTGCTAAATTTTCCTGTCTCGGGGAAGCACCTGTAAGAGATTTCCATGCTGATGTGCCTTGACAGACAAGGGGACAAGACTACATTCCATTTTTATTTCTCAGCATAAAGTGTCAGTTGCAAAAAATACAATTAGTGCCTGCTATGTTTGGCAGATACTGATGTGAGGGGTCCGGTTTGTGGCCTTTCATCAAACTCTAGCTCTGCAACAACTGCTGTCTTTTGATGCCCATGTAAACAAGATTTCTGCAGAGAAACACTAGTTATACTTTCATGTGATACTTGAAATAAAATTAGTTCCTGCCAAGGTAACTGTTACGTCTGTGAGATATATATGTACTGCTCGCTATTAAAGCCACGGGTTATACCAGCATACTCCTATCTGCATACGTTAGAGGAAAATCCCAAGACAGTTTAGGAAAAGCCCCACTGCAGTAGAGGACGTTGGTGAGCAAGCAGCCTTCAGCCAGGCACAGCTCCTGTCTGTGAATAAACCACAGCCATTGAGCACGGTGCGCTGCAGAATGGCAGTCATGAGTTGTGCAATTCACAATACTCTGTGCAAAATGCATATTACAAATGTGCATGTGTTTCTATCAGCAATTTCAATGCATACAATTACTTTTGGATCTCAGCAAGTAAACAAAAAAGTGACAAATCACTTCTTTGCTATTGAAGTAGTTGGATGGTTTTGGCTTTTTACTGGTGGACTCAGTGTTCTGTTGCCTGTGATAGTTCATGGCACATCTAGCACCTGCTAAATGCAATATTTTGTGTTCCCCTCCCTCAGTACTGTGTCAACTCTGCCATAAAAGAGAGGTAATTCTGAACTGGGGGTTACCCCTGTCAATGTACAAATATGTTTAGGTTGTTCAGACCTTCTGTGTTACACCAACACCTAACCCTTTCCAGTTCATCTGCTTCTTCTAGTGATATTGTATTAAATGGAAAGCAAAAAGTGGGCTGATTAACACCAGTTTGGTACTGAAAATATGGGTAGATGATAAGCAGGGAGGGATACACAGGCTGCACAATCCATTTAGTTTTATTACACTAATGCCCTTTCTGGTTACTCACTATAGTATTTCATAGCTGCATAGTGTTACCACATAGCATATTTCTGGTATCATATACACTGAATGTCCTCTTAAATCCTATTTCTCTGTAACAGCTTTGACTTGAAGCCAAGAAAGTTGCCTATTCAGAAAAACTGTTTATATAATCTTTTAATCCTCATGTCTTTGCCAGATCGTGAGTTATTCATAAATCTGGATTGTGTAGAAAATGCCAACTGAAGGTGCTGACTTTGTTAAGCTTGTAAAACCAAAGTATCCCTTCACCTAGCACTAGAGAGCATTTGAATTATTTTCTTCCCTTTATCAAGGCTATGATCTCTGAAATATGCCCATAAAAGTATCAAGAGATGTACAATCCCAGAAGATACAGGGCTAATGTGTATGTCTCAAACAACAATAGCTGATGGCTGTGGAGCCAGCCAAGGATTGTTAGTAATAACCTGCTGTGAGAAAGAACAAAATGTGGCTGGAGAAGGGGCCATGAAGAGGTAGTGCAGCACTTTCCAGGATAAAATCCTTGTCCTAGTTCCTGAAGATAAGCACAACACAGTACAGTGCAGGAACGAGAATTGGGCATGGATTGTAGAGAGGGATCGAGGTCACCAAAGAACCCTGAAGCCCTTTGGCCCATTTCCAGAGGAAAGGGCTATGCATAATAAGAAATTTGCATAGAAAGTGAGAAATCTATCTTCAGGGCAGGGAAATCTATCTATAAGAAGGTACCCCCACCAAACCCAGGCAGCATCCCTAGGACCCTGGACATCCTATCAGCTGGACTGACACTGAAACCAAGACTAGTTCTTTCTCCTCCTTCTCTCCTTTCTTTCCTCTCTCTTCCTTACTTACCACTTTTTTCAAAACCCACTGCCATATGCTTATATAGTAGGTCAGGGACTAACATACCATTTTCCATACCAAGTGTGTAATTTATTAATAAAACTTTGAGGTTTTGCAGACCGTCTGACTTCAGTCACTCTTTTCGACCACAGGCACCTAGGGTGCTAGATAGGAATCATAGGAATCTTGAGTGCTCCATTCCCCACAAGGCTGCGACATCACAATAGACAAGGGCAAAAATGCTCTTTGGCCATCCCTTAAGAAGCAGATATTTACACTCATTGGCTTTTGCAATCAATGTAATATTTTTTTTTTCTCATCTGTTCTGCTTGACTGTGTTTTTTTCCACAATAACAATGGTTACACTATTCTGCAAGTGCATTTATCTTCTGATCAGGCTCAATGCTGAGGCAGCAAAACAGATGTGTTTGTAATCCTGTTCTCTTGCATGTAGATTGACTGCAACTCTGATTCCCACAGAGCCTTGCTGGTTTTAGGCAGAGCACTCAAAGAACATGAGCCTGGGAGTCAGCTGCCTATCTCTTACCTCCCATGATGGAACAAGCTCTTTGCAACACCACTGCTGTTCTCTAGCGTGGGAAAAAGGTTTCCCATGCAGCCCATGGGTGTGTTCTGATGTTCAGTAAACTCCAGCAGCATGTGTGAAAGGAGAGCCTGCACTGCTGGAGATTTATTTCACTGCTGTCCAGAGAGAGCAGGAATATGACCAAGATCAGCAAGGCCCATTAGTGAGGCTGCAAAGACATAACCTTGGCTGAGCTGGATACAGTGAGGACTATGCTGCTGTAGAGCAGATAAGAAAGATTAGCAGAGCTATGCTGGCTTGCTTCATCTGGGAATGCTGTGCATGGTGCAGGTTAAATTACAACTACCTTGGCATTCTGGCCTATAAGTTTTTGTATGGGTGCTGAAGAGGTCTTGTACAGGGTTTTTTCTGGAAGCTTGAGAGAGAAGCTGGAGATTCAAGAAAGTGATGAAAACAATGCACTGTAATGCTGGGAAGATGTTCAGTGCTCTTGTATTTTGTTGGACTGGAAATTTTCTTTGTGATGTTCCTGAAGCCTCTGATTTCCAACTAAGTAAATGGTACTTTTAATAAAACTGGTGACTTTTTTTCTTCCCAAAACAAAACAAAACAACAACAACAACAACAACAAATAAGCGAGAGACCAGAAGAAATAGTTTTTAAAAAGTTAGCTTCTGTCTCTTCAGCTGAGTGGGAAGAGTCTTTGTTTGTCCCTGAGATTAGCTCAGTTGGTTAGAGCCCAGTGCTAACAATGTGAAGGTTTGGGTTCAATCCCTGTATAAGCTATGCACTTAAGAGTTGGACTTGAAGATGCTTAAGGGTCCCTTCCATCACAGAATATATTTTGTGATAGATGATTACTTCACCAAAAGATATTCTGAGGTTGAATTCTTTGTTAAATTATAAAATTGAATTTCAAGCTATCAGCTGGTCCTGGACTCTTGAGTGATGGGTTTGTGACCCCACACAACTTTTAAAAAGAGGCTGTGAGTAGTATTTTCTAATTTTTTCTACTTGGATATTTGTAAAATGGATCTGTGCAGCTCTATGATTAATTATTTTCCACATGAGGACTTTGAGTTTTCCACACATATTTGTAGCACATGTGAGCTTCAGTGTTCAGCCTAGCAACCTGTGAGCAGAATTCTTAAAAGGATGATACATGTTTCAGTTTAGTTTTAGATCTAAGTTTGACCAAAATCTGAACTTTTTTGTCTTCAGCACTCAGTTTGTCTATCTGGAAGATACTCACTTCCAAAAAGATAGGGATGGGGAGGTTGCACTGCAATACATCATCTCCACCAGTTCTAAAAGGTTTAATGCGTCAAACTTCTTTCCAGACTAATCCGTCGCTACCGAATTAAGTCAGATTGAAAGGACTAGTGTTTTTTCTCTGCCCATGTACTAAGTCCTGAACCTCTGAGACATGTTTCAATGCTTAGAATGGGTAGAAAGTGGCCTTCATCTGCCAGCTTTTCAAAACAAGACTGGGCAAATTCAGCCAGTGCAAATAAATGTTGGAAAAGTTCTGTTGTCCCAGTTCCTTTCTTCATTCTGCCAGTATGGGATTGGTCCTGTGGGTTGCAGAATTTGATGTGCTTGCCTAGTTACCTTCTGACCGGAACAGCACCCTCCTGTGCATTTTCTTCACTGGTGGTTCTGGCCAAGAGAACACACCCTGTAGTGTGGGTATTGGTTTTATCTTCTCCACACTCACATTCCAGCACTGAAGTTAGGTTTTTGTATTCCTGACAAATGGAAGAAAACTGATGTTGAGCCTCTATCAGCCTTTCCCTGTAATGTCAGTAATTTATGGCAGTGTTTCACTTGCCAAGCAGCAAGCCTTGGGCTTGTTGCAGCCATGTTGGAGAGTGAAATGTGGCAGTCTTCTCACTTTCCTACACACTGTCAGGCTGGTTCAGTGATTATTTACTGCCAGACATGTTGCTGGCAGAAGAAGTGATACCTCTTTGGCAGCTAACCCACAAGTGACTTGATACTTATCACTTCTTTCCTTCTGCCCTGCTTCAGCAACTACAGATTCAGACCAGGGCCAGGTCCCTTTTCTGTGTTCACTGTGCTGAGGGGAACTTTTCCCCATTGACCTTATAATTAAGTCAAGTTGTAGGTTTTTTAAGTCACTGGCTTTAAATGCAAAGAATTTTTTAATTTTCCTGATTTCCACTGGCTGTGGGGTCTTCCACCATGTGAAGGAAATGATTTATTTTCAGCAAAATCCACTTCTTCTGTCAGAGACTTCCAGGGGGCATTTAGAGTAATTTAGAGAAAAGGAAGTACAAACATATACATGTTCAAACTGAAAGTGGATAGATTTTGATAGGAGGTGTTCTTTATTGTGAGGGCAGTGATGCACTGGAACAGGTTGCCCAGAGAAGCTGTGAATGACCCATCCTTGGAAGTGTTCAAGGTCAGACTGGATGAGTCCCTGAGCAGCCTGATCCAGTGGGTGGCACCCCTGCCCATGGCAGGGGCGTTGGAGCCAAATAGTCTTTAAAGTCCCTTCCGACACCGACCATTCCATGATTCTATGAACTGCTTAGCAGGAGAGCTGTTCATCCCTTGTAGCCCATCTCCAAGAAGAACAGAAATATGGGAAACTGTATGAAGGGTTACTTCCTGGTTTTAGGTGGTACTGTGGTTAGTGTGTTGGTTTATGTGAGAGTGTGGTGTGATAGTATATGCTGACTGCAGGAATTTGAATAGCAGAGATCACAGCAGGAAGGGGCTGGACCCATAGTAGTGAAAGGCAGCTTTCAATGTCTCTGGTTGCAGTCATTAAAAAAATATTTTCCTAATCATACCTTGAGCTGTGCCTTTGGTCATTAAGGAAAATAAGAGATAATGATACAATGCAAATTAATGTTTTTGTGCTTTCTAACAGATAAATTGTCCTGGTTCTTGCCAGGACAAAGTTAACTTTTGTAATAGGAGAGGGCATGGCTATGACCTGGATGACCTCCTTGCTTCAGACAGGGGACAAGCACACTCTTCAAGGGAGAAGGGGTTCTTTCAAACAGGGAAAAAATGGCAGTCATTTGGTGCAGTTTATTGTTGGGGGCTTTCTGTGTAAATTGTTTTTCATATTACTTGAGAAATCAAGAAATTGCTAGAAATGGAAAGACAGGAAATGAAACATTAAGTGAAATTTTAAAAACAAAAAAATTCTAAAATTAAGTGAAACCAATGAAAAGATCTGGCTCAATACAATGCACTTCCTTTCTGTTCCATTCCATTTCATTTCACTTCATTTCACAATTACATGGATTTTCTCACTAAGCGTTGACCAAGCTTGACATTGAGGCTGAAGTTCCCTTCCCTATGCATGCCCCTAATGTGAAAGATGTTGTGGCCTTGCCATGATCCTTTTGGCATGCATATTCCAGCCACAGTGTGCCTGAAGCTCTAGGCTGTCTTGCTGTCTCCAACCTAACTGGAACCAAAATGGCATCTTGTTGCTGGGGCTGAAGAGCCCAGAGCCCATAGCCCATAGGTGGTCCAAATTTGAAAGATGCAGAAAGAGCAGTGTTGTGGCCCTGCCAGAATGGCCTTGGCATGCCTCTTCCAGCCCTGCTGTTCTTAGGGCTGTTGGCTCTTTCATTCACTCAACCCTAAGCCTAGCTGTAACCCTAACCCTAGCTCAGCCCCAACTCCAATGGCAGCTTGGCACTTTGGCAGAGATCCTCCTTGCCATAGGTGGCACAGCCTAAAAAGTGTGGAGTTGGCAATGTTGGCACCCTGCCCTGATGCCCTTTCACTGCCTTTTAGAGTGCCAGTGTCCCAGGAGCTGGAGGCTCTGCAGCTCTCTGAACCCTAAGCAGAATCCTAAGGGCAGGTTGTGGCTGCTGCTGAGATCCCCATCACCATGGCTGACCTGGATTCAATAAGTGTAGATTTTCTCCCAAGTTACGTATTTAAGCTCTCTGTTTCACTTTGCATTCCCTGTGGCATTTGAGGCAATGCCTCAGGCTTTGCAGACACATAGAATGATTAAAGAGTTAGAAATGCCTTTTAATTAATTTTTAATATTTTTTAGTTTATAGGAGGAAGGGAAGAATAAACACAGAGAAGCAGTACTAAAAAGGTGAAATCCTCGTTCTCCTTTCACTTAGCTTCAGCTGTTGTTATGTTTTAGAATTTCAATTGCTTCAGCCTTTCTAGTTCTGTTAAGAACTGGCTTTGATACTCAGCTTTTTTCTTGCATGGGTCCTTCAAAACTAAGAGTCTTTCCCCTGTGTGTTCTGGTCTGATCCGAAACTCAGAACTTGTGGCTAAGAAATCCCAGCCCAGAGTGGCTCACAGAGTGTACTGGCCACTTATGAAAATATTTAATATTAAAATAATTTTACAAGACTTCATAGATTAACACAAACTGATACAATTTTTTTTTGACATAGCATCACCTCTTCTTCGCCTCTTCTTCACCCTCAAAAATCTTGTCAGCCAGCATGAGTCTCCCCTGTTCAGGTTAAATTAATTAAAACCATTCAATGAAAGGTCATGTTCTTTTTCACAAATGCCATTTAAATATATTTACTGAATGAGCTTAAAGGTTGTTCTTTAAAACTGCAATACTTAATCAATATTTTATGCTGAGATATGGTAGTGGAGTCAATTAACAGCTCAGTGTTATATTCAGTTAAGTGAATATACCAGTTTCTCTTTTATTTGCTACCAGTCTAACTGAAGTTTTGTTTTCCTTATAGGCTGAATTAATGTAATCTTCAATTGTATTTTCTTTACATACACTTAGAATACTAATAAAGGAAGCAAACTAAGTTATTCTCAATTATATTCAAAATGCAAGTTGTAGCTCTTATGTGGTTGCTATAATATACATAGATGCCATGTGAGGCTGTCCAACTGTCACATAATTTTTGTAAATAATTCAAAATTCTCTGTGCATGTCTTAATAGGATTGATTTTTCTGAAGGATGAGGAAGTGCGGAGTTGCTCTTTAGTAGGACCAGAATTATCTTCTTCCTTTTCTTGTTGGTTTCTGAGCCACATTAGTTTGGCTACAGCTAATGGCATTAATAGGGTCTGCTGGTCCTTTTAAAGGCATTTGTGTATTTTGCAGGTCTGAGGTTTATCTGCTGTCATCACTCACAGGATTGACTGGATTGCTACTCTTGGAACTGGGACAGAGCCCTTCCCAGGCAGGATGCCTGGAGTTTTGCCCACATGTGGGATCCACTAGAAGAAAAAGGGAACTTTACAAGGCAAATTCCCTGTCCCTAGCTGGGTTAAGGACTGTGGCAATTCTCTTGATCTTTTTTGATATATTTCTATGGCATGTTACATAAATTCAGCTACTGACTGAATTTGGGTGTTAGATACCTATGCAATAGCTCTTTTTCACTTTTTTTTTTTTTCACTTTTTCTGTTTAGTTGAGACCTACTTCTTGTAGTCAGTTTTGTCACACCTGCCCCTGCCTGTGGCAGTTTGCTGCCCTCTCTGTAATGCAGTTGACTTGACTTTTCTATGACCAGTCAGTCATATTTGCCCCTCATTACTTGAGGCCACCTGAATACTTCTCCAAAATATGTGTAATTGTGCTCAGATTTAATCTACTCTGAAGTGGCAAATTATACTGACCTATAAGCCAGTGAAGTCTATATATGTACATAAATATACTCTTTTATATTTTTCCTGTGCCATATTAATGAAATGCCTGGGTCAAATCATCAGCTTGCTTCCTGACATATTTAAAAGTGGAGGCCAGTGACTGTTTCTTAACTTTAGGGAATTATCCTAATAATTCAATTTAATTATTTGCTCTATTAGAGATAATTGACAATGAGCATATATTAAAAATAAAAATACCTGTTCTTATATTTTATAATTTGCTTATTACACAGGGCAGTTAAAATAGTCAGTCAGTGAGATTCATTCTTCAAGTATTTTGTCATGGAAACAATTGAAATGCTGTTTCCTAAAAAATTTACACTTGCCAAATTGTTGCATGCACATCACAAAGAGGAAAACCAGGAGCTCAGTACTAAAAACAAAAAAGGCCAGCAGCTTCTGCTTAAAAAGAGCCTACTTTTTGTTTTCTTCATACACAATTAGAGGATCTGCTATAAAAACCGATGGATGTGGATTTGTCAGAAAGGATCTGGTCTTTTATTAATTTCAACACAGAGAGATTTTGGAAGGACAGTCTTGATGATTTTCCAAAAGCTTCTTTTTCTTTAACAGTTTGATGTAAAACAGGAAATCAGCTCAAATGCTGATGTTTTATGCTATTTTATGAGTAGCATATTAAGCCATCCATGAGCTTTTTGTAAAATGTTGCAATTTTATGTATGAATCCCTGCATTTCAACTTTTAACTTGCCTATTATTTGATGATGCATCTGATGTTCACTGAGATTCCTTTGTATTTCTTTGGAAGCAGCTGACCTACTCTTCCCTCTTCATCCTGACAGCTGTTGCAGAAACAACTCTACTGGGCAATAGGATGCTTTTTTAAAATTCTGCTGGTTGACTTTCAGGCAAAGTAAACATCTGTGCCACCCAAGTTTATCACAGAGCATCTCATTAAGTCTTGAGAAGGAGTTGCACCTGTGGAAAGAACAGATGATTTCTTTACAATGTGTAACCACCGTGCAGATAACATATAAATTTGTGCCCTCAGATGTTGCCAGGCTTTCTTTTATCCTCCAGCTGTACTTAGGGAAAGATAACAATCATGCTTAGGTATGGACTCCTCCTGAAATGGGAATTCACCCATCTCAAAAACTTTTTTGCTTTGAGGATGACAGAGGAAGGGAACAGATGGCCCAGAGAGGTTGTGGAGACTCCTGTGGAAATATTCAGATGCAACCCTGAGTAAGGTAGTCTATTGGTCCCTCCTTGAGCAAGGAGGTTGGACTAGGCTTGTTGGATCTTCACCGGTCCTTTCCAATCTTATCCATTCTGTGATTCTGTGAGCTACCTGAAGTGCCTTTCTCAAAATACTCAGTGCTTAAATGGCTCGATATTATTCTCTGTGGAGTAGTAAATCCACATGACAGTCTTTCTGAAGGAGAAATGCATGACTCCAGTGAAATATTTAGTGAGTAAAGAAAGAATAAAGTGTCTCTAGCCTAAATCTCCAGGTCAGCCTCTCTGCTGGCAGAAATCTGACAGCTGTTTGGAAAGTCTGTTGCTGAAGACACTCCAGCAGTCAGATGTCAGTGGGTTGCAGCTTTTGTGCACAGATTCAGGTGTTGTGCTGTGTTGTACTGAATGGAGACTTAGAAAATGGGAGTCATAGAGTTTCCGTGGGTGTAGGAGGAAACCTCTCAGAGGGACCACAATGGAGAAAACTGCAATTTCTCCATTACCAAAAAAGAAGAAGAAAAAGAAAGCTGGCAGTTTGTTTGCTGCCTTTTTTTTTTTTTTTTTTTGGACTAATTTATCTGCTAAACACAACTGCATTTTCACAGCATTTTTCTACGTGCAGTGCAGGCCCACGTGCATCTTTGCTGTGCAAATCCAGACATTCCTGGCTACAATACTACTGCCAACATCCCCTTGAAAGAGATGGTTAACTGTGACAAAGAAAAGCTCTGCAAGCTCACAGTCAGTTAGTTCAGCTAACCTCTGTTATATCCACTTGATGCTGCCTGGTTCTCTTCATATAAAGGTGGGCTGCAGCAATAACTTGAAGAAGTATATACTTTCATGACAGATATCCTCCCAAACAGTTCTCTGCTCACAAAGTCATTATCCTATTAGTAAGTAAACCACATCTTGGCTGATCACTCTCTTGATATGGTTTTTGTGGTTTGTTGTGCAGAGTGATCCCAGAGTTTGATAATTAATTTGTTTTTTCTTTTCTATTTAAAGGTTTTATTTAAAGCTTATTGCCATATAGTTCTTTGTAGATCTTGGAAATAAGAAAAAAAAATTAGGGTATGAAACTACATCTTAGGATAGATGTATTAATAGAAATTTAATTTAATAGAAAACATATTGTCTGAGGGAAAGAGTAGGGAAAACATGTTTGTAATTGCAAAAGTTCTTTGTTGCTTATTTTGGTTTGTAAAAGTCTTGTTTTAGCTTTACCTCAAACCTGACACAAGCAAATCACTTGATTACATGTTCGTAAAAGGAGTGCAATTGAAGAGATGGTGAAACTTTCATTTATGGTGTTCAAAATCTGTGAAAAGAGTTTCCCTCTTTTCCTGTGTAAGGCAAAAAGAAAGGGAAAGAAAAAACCAAATAAAAAGAGTTATAAGGGTCATAATTTCTGCTTGTGCTGAAAATTTGTGCAACTCTGAGTAAAAAATTGGGCTGTTTGTGGCATTTTTTAAAGATCTCTAACTCACATGGTGAAAAGCATCTACCTTATTCTGTATCTTCCTCCATTTCCATGTCATTTGGTCAGTGTCTCCTTGCTGCCCCCACTGCTGTCTAGGCGTTAAGGAGAGTGACATGCGAAGGTCCTTTTTGGCATTACTGAGAAAAGGTGTGCATGTGTGGGTGAAAACAGGAGAGACAGCTTAAAGTCAGACCTAGGCCCAGTGATGTAGTCTTGAGAAAAGCCTAGACAGAATTGTTCTGGGTGAAAAAAAGGGCTGGGTCTGTAAGTAAAGAAATGACACATGGGGTTTTTTTAGTCTGAAGAAAACCCCAAAAACCAAAACCAACAGAAAAGTACTAATATTTTAAAAGCACATTTCTAAAGGAATTTCAGTGAAATTTCAGGTAGGAGCATTTTGTGTCTACACTGATTGTCAAAAAATGTGGAGAGACAAATGCTGGAAGGGTTTGTCTCAGAGGTGTGGTAGGAGGGAACCCACAGAGTGCTACCAACCCCTGAATTTTCTTTATCTGACACAAGCACTGTGATCACAGAGCCACTGAATATTCATGGTATTTGCTAGCTCTTGCAATTTTTTTAGAGGTCATGGTACTATTCTCCCTTAGAAAGGAACAACTGCTGAGAAAAAAAACTTTCCCATAATTGAGAATTGTTGTCTGATGAGCCAGGCTGCTGCTTATTGTTGTCTGACTCCTGTTGTATCCAGGGAAACTGCCTTTTCTCTTCTTTGCTAATACATAGCAAGTATAGTGATACTAGATGTTGACACTAATTTCTCCTTAGTGACTGTGACTCCACTTTAAATTTTAGCTGCCAGCCTACAAGAGGATTATTTTTCTCTATTTCTCTTTCTTTGTGTCTTTTACTGTTTGCTTTCTATTTGTATGTATTTTTCTTCTTGAATCCATGGTTGAGTATGGTAGATGTCCTTGCCTTTTCCTATGGAAAAATCCAGAAAATGCTGGATGACCTATGAGGATTTACAAAGGTAAATCTGGGCAATGCTTAGCAGACAAAACCCAGCAAACAGCATTGATGTTGATGCCATTTATTTTGACATGGCCCTTACTCTTTCTCTGTGACATCAGTGCACCAACAAACACAATTTTTCCTTCAGAATGTATACAAAATAAATATTTTTACTGAGGGAAGTATTCTACTTTCAATTCACATGTCCTCCAGAATCAGTGGAATAGGAGTTACTCCCCATTGACTTGGGAAATACCTTGGAAATTGGTTTTTTAATGCTTTCCTGTGAGTAACAGGTTTCTATGACTGCATTGTTTCTGTCTGTCAGGCTTTTGTTGGCTGACGTGCTTAATATGGCAGAGATGTGGAAATCTCAAAACAGACACATTCCTGGGTATTCCGTGAAAATGCCGAGTGGATGGAAAGGACCCAAATCAGTGCCTGAGCTGAAAGCTTTAGATAAATTGAGATGGATCCAGGCTCAGCTGTCACATGCCTTGACTGACCTGTGTTAACTGTGTGGATCTCAGCCATCTCGGTCTCTTTATGGAGATGTTGCAGGGCTGGTGGGTAATAGAGGTGTGACTCTGGAGAGGTTTTGGGGGCAAAAGGGCAGCCAGCAGCGGGACCCTTCTGCTGCTTATGGAAACAGTAATTTTTGAACAGACATGGAAATAGCTTTGCAGTGTATTGTAAAGTCTTGTCACATTGTTAATGCTTTGCTGCCCATTTGTTCAGTTTTGGGTTTTTTTTTCCATTGTTTTCCCCTGCCTTACACTCCAGTTCTTGTTTAAACCTGCAAATATTGTTTCTCCCTTCTTCACCTTAAACAGTCTTGAAGCCAGATGAGATAATGTGGAAAGCAAACTCCTTTCAAATAACCTGTGAAGGTGTATCTGGAAAGGATCAGTGGCTATAGCTGGCTAGTGTCACAGCACAGCTGATGTCAAGCAGAGAGGATAGCAACTGTATTTAATCATGGATGTGAACACTTATTTAGACAGGTGTTCCAGATTTTTAGGTGACATTAACCTGTGTTAAAAGTACCTATATATATATGCATAAAATGTATGTTAACAAAGAGGACACATGACCTATGTCAACAGGGTCCAAAAGAAGGGAAAAAAAAAAAGGAAAATATATATGGGGGGGCTTTTCTTAATGCCCTGCCTGTAAATACTTCTTTTATGTTCCTCGCTAAAGTAACAAGTAGGTGACTGTCATAAATACTAGCAATGCAAATGCAAACACATTTTGGAAAGGATCTTGGATACACAGAGGTTTAATTCACTTTGGACTGAAAAAAAGCAGTTCAGAATTTGGGACCCTCTCTTCTTCAAACAGATGTTTGGTGTATGCGAACGCCCTACCAAGCACTGACACATGCTCACCTGTATGTTACTTGTCTGTGCTCCCACTACAGTCCAAGGAGAGCTAATCAATACAGCTTTTGGGACTAATCAAGAGGGGTGGTTATGTGTTTCATTCTATACCAAATAGTTGGGGCCCCAATTCTGTTGTTGCAATATATGTACCTTATACTGCTTGAACCAATCCTGAGAATCTGAGGCACCAGCGTGGACCTTATAGATGTGAGATGACTGACTTGAGACAACTGGATTGCATCCCTACAGCTGCTTGCTGAACTGTTCTTCTGCTGCCCTTGGCTACACTGATTAGATTTCCACTAATACCAAGTGTGGCCACTTCTGCAGGTTTCTACATTGCAATGTCTGAATCTGGAGCTGATTCCTACTTTCAAATCACAGCACCCTAATTAAGCACCAAAGGCTTAATTAATTTACTCCAGAGTCATGTAAGCTTTATGACTACAGAAGAAGTTCTCAAATTAGTGGGTCTCAAAGCCAACACTTCAAACAATACCTATGTAGCACTCAAATATTTCTAGAAATGAAGTAATATGAAGATCTGCTGAGAGCCAGTAAGCTTCACATGTGAGCACTCAGAGGCTCTGCCAGTAAGAGCCAAATTTAAGAGCTGTTAGATGGATCAGTTCTGCACATAAAATAGTTTGCACTTAAGCACTATTTTGATGGTTTCTGTGGAATTGACTTTGGTTAATTACCATTTCTCTGCCATACGCTTCTGCTGTTGCTGTGTATACCCGTTCTCTGACATTAGCTCACTCATTTCCATCTCATTTTTCTTACAACCATAGAATTTGCTTCCTGCTTTGTTATCCTGGAGATGCTCTACATAACATAGCTGCCTTAAGCCATTTCAGCTAAGATTAAAACGTTATGCTATAGCAAACTGTCAGAGTGAGAATGAAAGGAATGAGTTTTTAATGGCAAGCATTAAAAACTCCCACAAGAATATACAAGGCTTACTTGTGGGGATATGAGATAGTACTAAAGTATCAATGCTGGCTTTGGGATTTAAAAAATTTCTAGTCTTTTTTACTCACAAAGGATAAAATTGAGACCTGGGCAGCACTTAAACCTGGTCTTTGTGTACATGCTATGAAATCCTGTCACTGGCAAAGTCAATGGGCACATTACCACTTATTTTTAAAGAAAACATGACAGCACCCTACTGCCATGGCCTTTATGTAATGTACTTCCTAGGAGGCTTTGTGTTTTCTAATTCTTCAAAAGGCACTTCTGGCATGAACTGCTTGTAACAGGGCCACCAGCAAGGCAAAGAGCTGCCTTACAAAGAAATCAAAGTACATGGAGACTCCCAGCATCTGGAACCAAAGAAAATCAGCAAAAGCCAGTGGCAGTCTTCAGAAGGTTTAGCAGGTGAGACATATTTAAGGGACACTTGTAAAGATTGATTTGTTCAGTATTTTCACCCTTTTCCTTTTATCTCTAATGCTTTTCTATCTTGCATGGGATGGAGAGAAAGAATAACTGGCACATCTCTGTATGGGAAGTAGATGTTCATTATTAAAATTGTCAGACTGACAATCAAAGTCTGGATGCCTCCATGCTTTTTTGTTTGGTTTTTTTTACATTGCTGCTTGGTGGGTGAGATACTTAAATAATTGGCTGTACAATCCAAGTGTTGGAATATGTTACTTTCAGAGAAAAGCCCTTTTAAGTAAGCTAGACAAAGGTCAAGGAGCCTAATATCACTAGATGCTTTTGAAAACAAAGACCTTTACCCTTTAGGAAAAATGTCTGAAAACAACTGGTAGGAATGGAGACCAGTGGTCCTGACATGTGAGGAACCTGGTGCTTCCATCCCTTTTGCGCTCAGTGGGACCAGTTAGAAAGCAAGGGCAAGAAGAGACGTGGTGTAGTTTTATTCCTTTAGCAGCTGCTGTATGAAGCCTGTCCTCTACCTCCATAGGAGAGACAGAGATGCTGGGGAACCTGAGGTAATCTCAGGGCAGCTGCTCCCTCTGCAGGAAAAAGGCTGGAGGGATCCAGTCCTCAGGGCTGGGTGAGAAACAGTGCAGCATGCACCGAAACACGAGTGAACATGGGGGGACATAGCGCCGAGTGACGAGTGACGATGACATGACCAAATGTTTTACATGCAGGTTGTCCATGCAACCTCAGAATTTGCTGGAGGTGAGGTCTGAAGCCTCTGTGAACAGCAAGTCTGTCTGAAGGGGCAGCAAGCAGAGACAGCTGTATTCAAAAAGCATCCTAACACAGATTATTAAGTGCTGCTCTGCTCCTTTCTGCTTAGCCCAACCACACAGGTCCCTGAAGTCTGCTGAATGGTATTTTATCTGTCTGGGAAAGATTTTCTTAGAGCATTTCAAGTGTTGATGACTTTGGCTGTTAAGTCAGGGTGATCTGTGTTTTACTGAACTCAGGCATCATGTCTGGCTCTTAATCTCTGAATGTGGTCTCATGCCTTCCACCCCAATCTGCTAAAAATAATTCAGAGTTGGCCCAGTCCAGCAATTTTAAATCAGTTGTTGGACATAAGCATTTTTCTCTCTTTTATAGAGATTGTCTAGGCAGAAGTCTGTGCTTTTTATATTGTCTATGTAAAAATAATTAATGGGTGTTTTATGGTCCATTTGATACTAAAATTATATTTATTATAGAATTTTAATTTTACACCATGGAACAAAAGCTTTGCATCTCCTCAGTTTTGTAAATAAACATTTTATGAATGTCATGAATGTATCTCTAGAGTGGATACTAAAAGTTCAAACATATAAATGAACCAGGTTTTAAAAAATCCCTAAATAATTGTTTGCCTAATTTACTATTTAAGTAGTACACATACAACCTTCCGTACAAACCAAGATAGAAATAAGTTTTGTCTACAGATTTGCTTCCAATCTTTTGGTCTTGTCGGATATTAGGAATTTTTCCATATGATTTGCTGAATAGTAGCTGTTCTTCTAGATTCTGTTCTGTTCTATATTCTCCTATTCCTCATGAAAGTAGACTAAATAAATGCAATCATGGTTTGGCTATATGAATCACTTTTAAAAAAATACAGCAAACCAGAACACACCAATGACCCCAAATGTTTGTCTATTAAAAAAAGGATTTTACAAAAAGGATTATATTTCTTATTAGTTTCTGATTATAACATACTGAAAAATTATACCTATTAACTCACTGGTGGTTAGGTTTTTTTTTTTTACAGAAAAAAAAAAAGGAGCAATTTAACTGGCTTATCTGATCTTAAGCAGGAAGGGATGCTGAGAACTGATGTTTGGGATCTTGTGAATGTATTCCCAACATTTACAGTGAGAATATTTTAGTTACTCAATTTAGGTTAAAAGCTGAAATTCCCTGTAGAGCCATGGGAAGAGTTAACTCCAGAGAGTAATTTGAACCACTGGGATGACATACACATTTGCCTCCCTCTTTAGATGCTTTCCAGATGCTTTTCTTCCTTCACTGATTAAGGAGTCAGGGGTCTTCAGCTCAGCCTTTAAAATTAGATGATATGTCAGGAGACATTTCTGAGGGACAGTGGACAGTTTCAGTATCACTCTACTCATGATTCAAAAGGTCAGGCTGCTACTGCTCCTTCTCCCCTTGAAAAAAAGAAATATAAATAAAATAAATTGTGTTTAAAAAGCTTTTAAAAGAATATGTATTTATATAATTATGCATACATGGAACTACTCCTGCAGAAATATGTGGGAGGATGGATTGTAGGAGAATAGAGATAGTGCTGAAGGCAATCTCGCCCCTGAGGAGTTGCAGCTGTACTAATTACCAAAGAGTAGGAACAGCCCTGCCCTTAATAGGGCACAGCTATGTCCAATAAGGCCTGCCCTTAATAGGGTGCAGCTGTGTCCAATAAGGATGGCCCAATAAGGATGAGTGTTATAAAAGAGTGGGTCAGTTAGTTGAGAAGAGGGTTGGAGAGCTGGAGTCAGTTGGTTGTGCTGCTGTGTGGTGTAAGGGTTAGTATGTGCTGTGAGGGACTGGAAGGGTGATAGGGACAGGTAGGAGTGAGTCAGTGTTGTGAGGAGCTGCCCATGAGACTTCACAGAGAGAAGGTATGAAAGTCCTACAGTAAAATAACAAACTGACAATGACAGTTTCCATCCACTGTTGATTGGTGCCAAGCACTGATGCCAACAGCTGGTGGCCCATATGGGGATGGATCCTGACAGAAATATTTGACGGGAGGGAAAATGAGTAGTAGCATTCTTGAAGTAATCCACAACATGGAATTCTTTTCACAAACTATCCAGACTCCAATGTGCAGTGAATATGGGAAAAATGCCTTTTCCTCTTGGAGAGATTTCTTTCATTACATAAAGGAGATAAATTAAGAAGCAACTTTTCTGTTGCTGGTTCATTTCCCTCTTTAGTACAGAGCACTGAAGAATGCCTCAAGCAATCCCAACCTCAGCAAAGCCCAGCAGCTGAATGAATGACATCACTGCAAGTTACTGCTTTAGTATTAGGACACTTGAAAATGGATGGAAGGCACAAAAGGATTTGCTCTATTTGTGAACATGCAGAGGGCACTGCTTACAGTGGTGGGTTGGAGCACTTGTTTCTAATTTTACTTTTCCACTTCAAAGTACTTATCACCAGTGTTAAACACAATGATTTCAATTGCTGCTTTGGTTGTAAGATCCTGGATATCTCCTTTGTCTCCTTCCCAATCTCCTTCTTGAGATTGCTCCTGTTATGGGCTTAGGTACTGAGGTTTTTTGAGATACAGCAAATGTACTGAGATGGCAGACCAGAGGAATCTGTGCACATTACTTTGCACATGTTTTGAACCAGGTAATAGCTAATCTCTTTGGGGTGGAACTGAAGAATTTTTTGCTTTTTAATTGTTACTTACTATTTTGTCATTATTAATCAAACTATCCAGACTCACTAATAATCTTTTCTGTTATTTGAGAATAGCCTACCCTCTTAAATCTTCATGTTTGGAGCAAGCAATTCCATTTGGTATATATGATTTATATTAAATTCTGTATTGGTTTATCAGCAAAAGACACCTTCTCTGGCAAAACCAGGAGTTACTGTGAAGTTTTTAGAGGGATGTTAGAAATTAATGTTTTGTTTGTTTGTCTTTACATGGATATATCCTAGAAAAAATTATAATTAATGAATAAGGTACTAATCATTGTTAAACACACATGAAATTGTATGCTGTAATAAAAGAAAGCTTAATGCACAACTCCCTCAAATGACTGCAAATCTTTTCATTGATTTGAGTAAGGCTGAAATTAACATCTTACCTCAGCAAGACTGAAGATATTAAACAGCTCTTTACTCTCCAGCTTGTGGACAGCTTGTTTTCCGTACCTCTGTTTTAGGTATTAAGGTTACTTGTCTTTTTGTTTAATATAAGTTTTATTTTCATGTCCTGTATCTGAGGAAGCTTAGGCTTCCATATGCTAAGTTATTATTTAATAACTTACATATGTTATTAAATAACATATTTAAGAAAATAAGTGATTTGCGTAAAACCTGTCTCTTTCTGTAGATGTCTTAAAGCAAAGCTGACCATACACTTCCCTTTTTTCTGAAGTCTAAATTCTGAGTGACAGAATTCTGAGGGAGTAAATCTGAGTTAAAAAGTTTCCTTTAAATCCTTGCCATAACCCATCTTATCCCATTTTCAACAAATTTGATTTTTTGAATTTGTCCTTGTTTAGGCACTGGCTGTCTATGGGAGAACTTTCTGACAGCTGATGGGGAATAATGGGATATCTCTACTGTGAGTCTTCTTGAAAACAGCTTTGCAGGAGAAACAATTTTTTTTGTCTTGCTGCTTTTTCAGGCTGATTTTAAGTCAATCTGTCTCTGCATGTTTTTTGTCCAGCCTTAGTAACAGTGTGTTTATTTTCCTCAATCTTTTTGCTTTATTTGCAGTGGTAGTGTTTAAACTGTGTCTGGGGTGAGGGAGGACCTCCATGCAAGG